>NC_056725.1:1188324727-1188457227 GCF_019279795.1 Protopterus annectens | reverse complement strand
ATATCTAGCCTATTGCCCTCTTCAACCTTTAGTGACTTGGCACACACATATACATGCTTTCCTACACAGTTATATTATGTAGCACAGTATATGTGATGGCGATCAGTGATACTTTATTATTCAAAGAAATTGCAGCACTCACAATTCCCTACAATACCAGAGTAAACAGTACCAGTACAGGGTATCAAGGTTTTATTTCTCAGCACACAGTGTTCGTATCCAATGTACCTGTGGGAGCAATTCTTGTTAGCACTACCTAAATGTTGCCATACAAAATTCCAGATTACACATTAGTATTATGCACATACATCTCACTCTGTTAGTATACACACTCTGGTCACAGCTTGACAACATGGGGGTGTAGATAGGACATACTTTGCTTATTACTCTCCTAACAGTTTCAGGAGTTGCTACAGTGACAGGTTTGTTCTCATAGATGTTTGACAATCACTTGTATTCCCTGTTTGCTGGATAAACATCTGGGATCATCCCGCAAACTTCCCAGGGGGACAGGGTGACAGCCAGCCGATATGGGCCCATATACTGCACATTCTGGTCTTATCTGTACATTTGTGGGGTATGATTCTGTATGCAGCTTACATCCACTTCCAGGATTCAGACCATGGCTGTGTCTGCTACAACTTACACACTGTCCATTAGAGTTGTGTGTGCTCTATAGATATTGCTGTATATCTCCTATCTGCTTTTTGTCTTATAATTCTCCTGTGGGTTTGCATTCTGACCTTGTATTACAACTCTCTTATACATATTTCCTAGACAGTTATATTTTGCAGAACAGTGTGGGTGACAGTAATGAGGAATACTTCATTATTCAGTGCAACTGCATCAGTCACAATGCCATACAATACCAATGTTAACAGTACCAGTACAGGGTATCATTCTTATATTTCTGGGCACAGTGTTGGTATCTGACAGACCTGTGGGAGAAATATTTGTTAGCACTACCTGAGTGTTGCCACACACAGTACCAGATTTCACATTACTATTATTCACATACATCTCACTCTGTTACTGTACACACTCTGGCCAAAGCATGACAACATGGGCGTGAAAATGGAACTTACGTGGCTTCTTACTCTCATAAGGTTTTGGGGAGTTGCTAGTGTGCCAGCTTTGTTCTCATAGATGTCTGTCAATCAGTTGTATTTCCTGTTTGCTGCCTTTACATCTGGGATCATCCCACTGATTTCCCAGGTTGACAGGTTGACAGGCAACAGATATGAGCCACTTTACTGGACATTCAGGACATATCTGTACAGCTGTGGGGTATGATTCTGTATGTAGACCACTACCACTGCCAGGATTTGAACTATGGCTGTGGGTGCTAAAAATACAACAGTTCACATCTGAGTTGCATGTGCTATTCGGGTTTTGTTGTCTGCCTCTTCCCTGTTTTCTGTCTATGAGTCTCTCAGTTGTGCTAAATGGCCTGGGTGTGAAAATGGAACTTACGTGGCTTCTTACTCTCATAAGGTTTTGGGGAGTTGCTAGTGTGCCAGCTTTGTTCTCATAGATGTCTGTCAATCAGTTGTATTTCCTGTTTGCTGCCTTTACATCTGGGATCATCCCACTGATTTCCCAGGTTGACAGGTTGACAGGCAACAGATATGAGCCACTTTACTGGACATTCAGGACATAGCTGTACAGCTGTGGGGTATGATTCTGTATGTAGACCACTACCACTGCCAGGATTTGAACTATGGCTGTGGGTGCTAAAAATACAACAGTTCACATCTGAGTTGCATGTGCTATTCGGGTTTTGTTGTCTGCCTCTTCCCTATTTTCTGTCTATGAGTCTCTCAGTTGTGCTAAATGGCCTGGGCGTGAAAATGGAACTTACGTGGCTTCTTACTCTCATAAGGTTTTGGGGAGTTGCTAGTGTGCCAGCTTTGTTCTCATAGATGCCTGTCAATCAGTTGTATTTCCTGTTTGCTGCCTTTACATCTGGGATCATCCCACTGATTTCCCAGGTTGACAGGTTGACAGGCAACAGATATGAGCCACTTTACTGGACATTCAGGACATATCTGTACAGCTGTGGGGTATGATTCTTTATGTAGACCACTACCACTGCCAGGATTTGAACTATGGCGGTGGGTGCTAAAAATACAACAGTTCACATCTGAGTTGCATGTGCTATTCGGGTTTTGTTGTCTGCCTCTTCCCTGTTTCCTGTCTATGAGTCTCTCAGTTGTGCTAAATGGCCTCTGGGGATTACAACAGTCATATACAGGCATTCTTACATATTCCATGTATGGTGCACAATGTGGGTAACAGTGCTTAATACAACAGTACTATTATGTGATTGCAAATTTACATTACCATATGATACCAGAATATACACATGCAGTCCAGCTGTTAGATCTTTATTGTCAGGCTATTACACTTATATTTACATACAATCTATATGAGACTCTACCTGACATATTCTCAGGTGTATGCAGTACTTGCCTTAAACAATACAGGTTTTATAGACGCAATTCATTTACTAATACTTTTAGATTTATTTCCTATGACAGTACATGCAAGAGTATTACTGACCTGCCTCACATCGCAACCTCTCCAGGCGACTTCTGTGGGCCTCCTGGTTTGTGGCCCACTCAATTGCATCTGTGGAGGACATAAGAAGAATATTTAGCCATACCTATCCATGATATACATGAGCTGGAAATGATTACACACATAGTGTAGTGATGCTTACACACAGCTGGGACATCCCCTGCCATTCTAGCCTCTTGGATACACTGCTCCAAGAGGTCCTCCTTATGCCACTTCAGGTAGGCATAGTGATGCCTGACCTGCTCACCAGTTTGGGGTATACCAGTGGCACTGGTGAGGTCACAGGCGAGATGGTCCCAGCCTTCCACCTTATATTGGGAACCCTGGTTCTGGCTCTGCAGCAATCTCAGCTCATACTCTTTGACAAGGAGTCCTGCCATGACTCTGGACTCCTGCATGCACCAGCACTGCACCTGAAAATGCACTCCCTCTCCCCTTCCTGACATGGTGCCTGCAAGGGGAAGCTACAACCAGTTATGAGATGTATTCCCACATGTTAGGTTTAAGTCGGGCCAATTTCCCACACTTTTCCGTGATTGGCCAGTTATGAAAAGGCTAAGCTATGGGCAAACCTGCTTACCTAAGGTTGGCATTGTTTAAAGGAGTATAACACTGGGCACACTGAGTTAGCTGACCTACACATTGCTTACACCTCCTAAGCTGGCCTGTGCAATGCTTACCACTGCTTACATTAGACTTTGCATTTTCTTTTCTTTTTGGCATTGATTTATTATCTATTACATCTTATATATATGCCTGGTATCCATGATCCATGTGTACATACACTGTATGGGGTCCTTGTGTTTTATTGGGGACTTCAACACTCTATTACAATTACACCTCACTTCTGAGCTTACTGCTGTACTCCAATTCACATATTTATGTTATGTAGTAGGTTATAGAACATTTGACTGTATACTGATTCTTTTTACAGATTCAGTTTGATTTTACTATAGTGAGGACTTGTTTGGTGATACCTCTCTCTTCTGTACTGCTATGATGGCTTGGAGGTTAACTACTGTGACTATAGTCTATCCAGTCCAGAGTTCAAGACCTGCAAGGCTGTTTATTATGTTGCTGGGCAGACCAAGAGCTATTGGATACAGAGTGATGAAGCACTTTTGAGCAGTTGTAAGCAGGTTTGCGTGGGTTTGCGCAAGGGTAAGCAATGCTAACCACCGGTTAAATATGCTTACAGAGAGTTAGCTTTAAAATTGCTTAACCTGTGTGGGCATTGCTTACCCCCACATAAACTGGCTTATACCCGCTTACTAGTGCTTAAATATGCTTACTACTGTTTATGGGTGCTTACACTTGCTTACTAGTGCTTACTCTTGCTTACAATTGCACTGATTTAGACGGTAATATCTAATGGTTCTTGGGAAGGTAGGGAATTTGGAAGCTGTATGGAGTTGTCATTCATTACACATTTTATCTTCCATTTGTATCCATGATGCCTATGTACATATACTGTATGGAGCACATGTGCTTATCTAGGGACTTTGCAACATGTGCATTTAATGCAGTACTCCAGGTCACAAATATATGTTAACACATATATTTATGAACTGGAGTACTGGAGTAAATGCACATGTGAGGTGTCAGTGTCATAATGAATAAAGCACTAGTAGACAGTTTTAAGCACCAATAGTCGTAAGCATATTTAAGTACTAGTAAGCGAGTTTAAGCCTGTATGTGCGGGGGTAAGCAATGCGCACACAAGTTAAGCAATTTTTAAGCTATCTCTCTGTAAGCATATGTAACCAGAGGTTAGCATTGCTTACCCTCGAGCAAATCCACACAAACCTGCTTACAAATGCTCAAAAGTGGCTTAATCACTCTGTATCCAACGGCCCTTGTTCTGCCCATCAACAAAATAAACAGCCTTGCAGGTCTTGAATGCTATACACTATAATCACAGTAGTTAATCACCAAGACATCACAGCAGTACAGAAGAATGAGGTATCAGCAAACAAGTCTTCACAAGAGCACTCCTTGTCAAAGACCATGAGTAGAGATGGCTGCAGGACCAGTACCAGGGCTCCCAATATAAGGCGGATGCCTGGGATCATCTCGCTTATGAGCTCACCAGTGCCATTGGCATACCCCAAACTGGTGAGCAGGTCAGGCATCACTATGCTGACCTGTAGCAGCATAAGGGGGACCTCTTGGAGCAGTGGATCCAAGATGCTAGAACAGCAGGGGATGTCCCAGCTGTGTGTATCACCCCACTATGCATGTAATAATTGCCATCTCATGTATATCATGGATAGGTATGACTAAATATTCCTCTTATGTCCTCAACAGCTGCAATCGAGTGGGCTGCAAACCAGGAGGCCCATGGCAGTCACCTGGAGAGGTTGCAACATGAGGCAGGTCAGAAATACTCTTGCATGTATTGTCATAGGAAATAAATCTAAAAGTATTAGTAAATTAATTGCCTGTATAAAACCTGCATCGTTTAAGGCAAGTACTGCATACACCTGAGAATATGGCAGGAAAAGACTCATATAGTATGTATGCAAATAAAAACGTAATAGCCTGACAATAAAGATCTAAACCTTATGAGACTAAGAAGCCACATATGTCCCATTTACACCCCTATCTTGTCAAGCTGTGGCCAGAGTGTGTACAATAACAGAGTGAGATGTATATGCATATTACTAATGTGTAATCTGGAACTTTATGTGGCAACAAACAGGTAGTGCTAACAAACTTTGCTCCCACAGGTACATCGGATATGAACACTGTGCTGAGAAATAAAAAACATTATACCTTGTACTGGTACTGTTTACTCTGGTTTTGTAGGGAATTGTGAGTGTTGCAGTTCCTCTGAATAATAAAGTATCACTGATCACTGTCACCCACACTGTGCTACATAATATAACTGTGTAGTAAAGCATGTATATGTGTGTGTCAAGTCACTAAAGGTTGAAGAGGGCAATAGTCTAGATACGTCCTGGTACACCTGCATGTGGTCAACACATGGCCAGAGTCTGTGCAGAAAGAGTTGGATAGCTATGTGCACAACATTAACCCAGAATCTGGGAGTATGTGTAGAAACAGATAGTTAGTTTTAACAAGCATTCCCTCCACAGGTATACCAGGTAAGAGGTGTATACGGCAGGTAAAGCCAGTTCAAGTATAACGATGATGACAGCCATATCACTGTCCAAACTAAGGCTATAGGGTAGTGTAGTAAGACTTGTAAGATACAGATAACAGCACTGACTAGGAAAGTAATGTGGACCACAGGAATATACTAGTTGTTAATTGACATCTTTCTCTCACCCCACCATATCTCCAACAATAAACAACATACCCACACCAACCGATTTGTAATGACACTAATGTACTGATAATGTCCAATTCTTTGATAAATATTTTAATTGTTCCCATGCATGTGCTATATTGAATTATTCCAACATTTGTGGCATGGTGCCATCAATGCACCTGCATGCTGTTCTTATTACCAGTGTGGTCCCATATATGCATGTGTTCTGTTTGCTATGCAACTGTTCCGCATCTGGTGTCTGGGTTAATGGGAATATCTATGCATGCTGTTATACCTAACCCTGGAATGTGTTGACTATTACTAACCCATATATGATGATAAACTCTAAACACTATAGCATGTTTGAGAAGGCCGGTCCCAGTGGACCCACCTATCCCACCTCAGCTGGCTGTGGCACCGGACACCAGCATGTCTGGGATTCAACCCAGGACCTCCCTGTCTGCTGGTCCTGCACCACCTTTGGATGGAACTGCCTCAGGGGATGGGGCTTGCCCTCCTGGGAGTGGATGCAGACAGGAACCTGTCAGCCATCACCAGGTCTGGGTCGTGGTGCATAGCAAGCTCAACCAGCAGTTTGGTGATCTGCTATGCCAGCTCAAGGGCTGAGTGTCATGACTAGAGGGTCAGCCTGGCTCTCTGACTCAGCCCCCAGCACAGCCACCTTCTGGGCTGTGAAGGTGCAGTTGTGACTGCCCATGGGTGTGGACCTCAGTCCCACTGTTTCTACTAGGGGGCTCACGGGCTTCCTATTTCCTAACACCCCTCTGCATCAATGTATTTACCCCCCCACATGTGTCACATACTGCCCCTGTATGCATCTTGTTTGCCTTGTCTGTTAACCTACCCAACCTACCTCCCCAAATATATCTACTTTCCCTCCCCAACATCCCACTCTCTATGTATAGTAAGATACATATGTAGAAGGTGCACACAATATGGAACAGTCACTATGCCTACAGTTACCACCTTAACAACTGGACACTGTATGAGCCACCCATACAAATGACAGTCGTTGTCTGCAACATATATCCACAGAGACGTCAAAGGATATAACATCACACACAGGTTTGCATAAATGGGAAAGCTTTATTTGTGTACTATTGCTGTTGTATATGCCATGTCATATAGCTGTGTAGACACTGACATCCATATAAGCAGAGTAATGCAACTGTGAAACAGTTATACTAATACAGTAGTCTGGAAAGGTTTACAAATGTTGCTGTCCAGGCCGAGGCCTTCAAGTAGTGCAATAGTGAAGATAGACTGGGCCACAGCATACCAAACAATTCAGAGTAAGTAATGCAGATGTATAATTCATCAGCCTCTATCTACACTCTGTACACAATCCCTAGGGGGTAATGACCTCAGCTGATATAATGGGATATAACTGTTACATAACAAGTCATAACTGATACCATCACAAGCACACTGACAAACAGAACAGTCTGCATGGAAGGAGGTGGTAGGCTTGCATTTACCCAAGATGGATTGTATGGTAATGTACATCCAGATACCTTAAGGCAGCTTAGACATAGTGTGTGTGGGAGGTCACATCTGCTTTAAACATGTGTGTCATAGGCTACTGACAGACATCCTAAGGACATCATAGTACAGTACCGCTGCTAACAAGTAATGCTCCTGTGGACTACAGCAGACATATTGGCCAATGTATGCGGACAGTCTGACACACTCTGGACAGTCCAAAGGTATACAAATAACCCCTTTGTGCAAGACATGTGGACCAGGCCTGACAATGTGGCTGTTCAGAGCCATGTAGATGGGTATAACACATAACTACCAGTGTACATTTGCTCCATACATTATGCATTCACACACCCCTGTCTGTCCTGACACATGATAACCACTGGTACAGAGGTGCCATGGCCACATACTACTGCCTAGATATTACCATACATCTGTACAGCATCCCACTGCTCTGTCTGAAATACATGACCATTATGGTGGCCCAGCAGCAGTACATCTGGCAAGTATCCGGACATGACATCTCGCTAGGTAAGTACACTAAGCTGCTAGACATGAACAAAGCACTGTGCAGGCTACAGGCAGACTGGCTCAGCACTGGCCTACATTTCCTATGGGGGAATACACATGTGCCAGCATATATAGCAAGCTCAACAGGCATGTCACAGCACAGAGTATGATACACCTGTGTGAAAGTGCATAACCGCAACCAATGTGAACACAGCCACAGCCACATATGGTAAGCTAGTGTAATATTACAGTATATGGACGATCTGTTCAAAACAATTCTCATATGTGCCACTCACACACTAACCCTACATATACTGGGCCACTACACAGTGTGGTCCGAAGCCTGTTTGTAGTATAAGACATATGTGTGTATGGCCCAACAAACATGTAAGCAGATAGGGTAACATACAGTGGAGCAGCATGTAACATCAGATAGAACAGGACCAAGAACAATGGCATCTACCACAGTCTGTACACAGGCCAAAGTACATATTAACAATACACACAGTGTCAACAATCACCATGAGTACACAGACCTCAGTACTGCACACACGACAACAGAATGTACAGGTTATGTAATAAAATATAACCCGTACTATACATAACGTGTAGAAGTCTGATATTTCACTGGCTTGTTATCAGATATGATGACACTAATTATGGTGTACAGCACATATGCACCTCTGACTTTATGGCATATATACAACGAATGACAGAGTTGTGGCTGAAGGCACATGCACAGGGCCAATATTGACATGTTGCTGTGATACCCTCATACAATTACTGTTGTAACAGGGTTTGTTGCAACATATGTCCTATGAGGGGTATGAGGTCTGTAACTCTCACGGCTGTCACCATCTACAGACTGCAATCCTCACACTACCTTCTGCAGTTCACAGATAGGTGCTCTGTGGGTAACACATGAAACAAAAGGTACCACACACTGACCAGTCTGTGGATGGCCATACAGGTGGGGGTTTCCTCATAAACATATCACTGACGTAGCACCCATTAAAACATGTAGGACAGCCATATGCACACACACTCTGTTAAACCAACAATACTCCAAATGCAGTATAGCAGCACTTACAGCCTGTAGGCAGGTCAGTCACATCCCCCTTATGTGTGTTGCCCTGTTTCCACAGTGTATGTTGTTAGAGGTAGATCCCCAATCCATCTGATATGCCATTTGCCAAACAATGGACCAAGTGCCTGCTCACAGTGACTGTAAAGGCCCAACACCAACATATTGTTCCTAGATATTTGAGTGTGTGTCCATGCAATTAGCTATGGGAATGTTACCACAGCTGTTCCACATGCAATCAGCTAGGGGAGGGTTGCAATTCATGCAGAGGCCATCAGCTGATCATGAGCAACACTTAAATACACATGCAGCTGCCTACGCAAAGCAGGTGTAAGTCTCCACGTCCACCAGAAAGGGAGTGAGAGAGGCAGACAGAGGCAAAGAAAAGTTAGGGAGGAGTGGGAGAGTAAAACATAAGCATGTGTGTGTCACACACCTACCAGTACAGGATATCAAACCTCTGATGACTATGTAGTGCTATCACATTTCAATGCAGTTACTGGATGTGCCACATAGGTTACATGTTGAAGAGCCCTCAAAAGATATATGTGATTGTGAGTGACATCTGCAACAGGGACATGGTAGCTATATGGTAGGTGTAGTACACATGCCTGTCCACATGAACAGGTGCCAGTGTCACCACAGCCACACTCTCTCAGGGACGCACACACATAGACACACTTGGCAGGACCAGGAATACAACTCATCACTACAGAGATTGCCTCAACACATTACTGTGCAGGTATCACATGCACCACAGGGGTCATACAGAGATTATATGGGCAAAGGGTATGTGGAGGTGTCTGACATCAGACAACATGCTTCAGTATGCCAGTGGGGGTTGTAGTGAGTGTGAATGTGGTCATACATATCATACAACACACACACAGACACAGGGTGCCAGTACTGACATGCATGGGCGCATTGCTTCAGGGTGTGTAGTCGACTGTGCCAGACGGCTATACAAGGCTAGGTGATGGATATACCTTGGCATCAGGCCTCATGACAATGGTCTGCATTGTAGCTCAGGGGTGTAGTGTCTGGAATTGACCACGCAGGCTGGTATTGGGTGGGTGACTGTTGCGTGTGCCCAATGCTGTGCATTGCTTGCCATGTATTTGTTCCTTAGTCCATGACATGGATGGTGTCTGGGATGTGCACTCTTCCCATATGCATGTACAGTGACATGTGTAATTGCACCTGGTGTGTCTGGCCCATGTTGTGTACACAGATTGTTAACATCAGATGTGCCAGTCCTGGCGTCATGTGGTGGGAACTATTAATGGACAGCAGGTTTACCCTGCATCTACTTTGACAGCATGATACTGGTATTCCCTGGTGTCAGTGGCATCTGTCCATACAGAGCATGTTTTCAGGCATGGTATATCCTTTGTGTGTCACATTTGATGGTGCCACAGGTGTTGCAAGTGTCCAGTGGGGAACATGGGGAAGGTGCACTGTCAGCATGTGCATGCCTATTGGACTGATGGCCATGGTGCCATGGCCACTGTAGCCCACTGCAATCACATCATGGTTACTATCAGTGGACAATATGCAGGATACTACTAATATAGCAGCTGTTGCCTAAGCAAGTGTGTGTATGTGTGTGTGTGTGTGTGTGTGTGTGTGTGTGTGTGTGTGTGTGTGTGTGTGTGTGTGTGTGTGTGTGTGTGTGTGTGTGTGTGAGACATGGGTTGAGAGTGTTCTCCGGTTAATACTAGGGTTGCTCACTTTGTTCACCTGGCCTTGATGCCACATGTAGGGTTATGGATTTGCACCCCAGCCTCTCAGCGTTTTCACATCTGTTATCCCTGTACAGTGAACATTGTGATATATACTAGGGTCACCATATAAGAAATTTGCAAAACCCACTCCCCATTGAGTTCAGTTGTTACACACTTCCTCCCACCTCCACACAGGATATGAATTACAAACACAGACACACACACACACACACACACACACACACACCTGTCATGTCTGGGATTAGAACTCCTACCTAACTAGTTTATTATACTACAGCACTACACAGTTATAGGACGTGCCACAGAGATTACTGGAGCACTCCTTCTCCAAAGGTGTATTCCACAGTGAATGACATCAGCATGATTGGCAAAGTAGGGCATTTGAACTGTAGTGAGTGTGACTATCCTGAAATGCATTGCTCCCTACACAAACATAGAAATACACAAAACATCCACAACTGCCAGGTGAGGGGATAGAACCCCTACCAGAGTTCCATACCATACTACAACATGAAGCTGTTACAGGACTCTCCGTGGAGAGAACTGAAGTACTCTTTCCCCAAAGGTGTATTTCACAGGGAATGACATCAGCAGGATTGCCAAAGTAAAGCATTTGAAGGGTAGTGAGTGTGACTAGCTTAAAATTCATTGCTCCTTACACAGACATAGAAACACACACAACACATCCACAACTGCCATGTGTGTGGATAGAATCCCTACTAGAGTTCCATATCACACTATAGCATGAAGCAGTTGCAGGGTGCACCATGGGGAGAACTGGAGTACTCCTTCCCCAAAGGTGTATTTCACAGTGAATGACAGCAGGATTGCCAAAGTAGGGCATTTGAAGTGTAGTGAGTTTGACTAGCCTAAATGCATTGCTCCCTACACAGACATAGAAACACATACAAAACATCCACAATTGCCATGTGTGGGGATAGAACCGCTACCAGAGTTCCACATCACACTACAGCATGCACCACATGGAGAACTGGAGTAATCCTTCCCCAAAGGTTTATTTCACAGAAAATGACATCAGCAGGATTGGCAAAGTAGGGCATTTGAAGTGTAATGAGTGTTACTAGCCTGAAATGCATTGCTCTCTACACAGACAGAGAGACACACACAGAGCTGCCAGTTCTGGGTATAGAACTCCTACCTATCTAGTTTATCACACTACAGCAGTACGCAGTTATAGGATGCACCACAGAGATTACTGTGCTACAGTTTTCCTAGAGGTGTATTTTAATGTGGGTGATATTAGCAGCCTTGCCAAAGTAGGGCCTTTAAAATGGAGGGAGTGTGGCTAGCCTAAAAAACATTTCTTTCTACAGAGACCAACACCAAGTCTGGGATTAGAACTCCTACCTAATTAGTTTATCACACTACAGCAGTATGCAGTTATAGGACACGCCACAGAGATTACAGGGCAACAAGTTTCACAGAGGTGTATTTCAAGGTTGATGACATCAGCAGCCTTGCCAAAGTAGGACCTTTGAATTGTAGGGAGTGTTGCTAATGCCCTCTACACAGACTGCGACAGACACACACACACACACACACACACACACACACACACACTCACACACACACACACACACACACACACACACACACACACACACACACACACACACACACACACACACACACACACACACACACATGCCAAGTCTAGGTTTAGAATTCCTACCTAACTAGTTTATCACACTACAGCACTACAGAGTTATAGGACGCACCACATAGATTACTCGCTACAACTTTCCCAAAGGTTTATTTCAAAGTGGATGACCTCAGCAGGCTTGTAATAGAAGGGCTATGGGTAGGGCAGTGTGCGTGCATGGGCCATAACCCATTCATCTAGAGGTTGACACATGACATGCGGGCTCACACAGGGTTATATTCCACAGGTACATGTATACAGCTGCTAGATGACTACTTCCTTGTACAGTCATTTTGCACAGCTAGCACTTGCACCACATAGTCTGTAATGCTGACAGATACCGGTGGCTAGTATCTACAGTCACTGACATCTGAACATCATGTGGTTGTAGCCATTTGGCTGTGTACTGGGTGGGACAGGCCTCATAATGGATGGCTCCTTGTCACAGTCACTCTCTTCCACGCATCTATGTACGTCAACTTTTGGTTTATTATAGTTTGTTGTCCTTGGATATATGTCGGTATTCCTATCCACTGGGTGTGCAAAGCATGACTGGTGCATACTGAGGAGTGTCTGCACTAACATCTGCAACTGCCAAATATGTCTGGTCCACTGTTGTTTACAGACATGGGCTTCATGTGTGTAAGTGTGTGAGCATGCCTAGTATGCCCTTCCGTATTGAATGCGTGGATCGATTCCAGGTAGTTTGTACTCCAGTGCAGACTTTTGTGTTGTCCACTTACAGGTAGAAAACTGTTTCTGCAGGGTATCTGTCAATCATTTGGCAATATGGGGACAGATTGTGCAGGCGATAGTGTGTATTGTAGGTGATTGTGGCTGTGCTGCTTCAGCTACATGGTACTGCTGTTAGCAGAGATATTCAGACATGTGTACTGTTATACACTGTGATGTTTTCTGTCCTCATGTACTGTCAGGTGGACATTCCTGCTCACAGTGATGTCTTGGGGGACAAAGGTGACTGCAGATGTGTGTGGTATTGTGGGCAGATGCCTACATATTCATGGTAGGTTATGGCATCCTGGAGAGGGAGCTGCATACACTTGCTGCTGGGTCTGGGTATCCAGTTCAGCACCTAGGTACAGTGCTGGCAGGGGATCCCATACTTGTACATCCATCAACATGACAGTATGGCCTCATATTGCTATGGCAATACCTCACAGCTGTACAGATTCACACAGGTTACCCAGAGACAGTGGCCATGAGCCAGGACATTACCCCTATTGTGGTGTATGGACAGGTATGTAGTCACCCATTTATGTGTTTACAGTCAGGGATAGTGTGTCCACATAGCATTGTGTCAGACCTTATACATTCCATGCTGCCCACGCTCCTACCCTCCCCGTTATTCTCTCCTCTTCCTTACATTATCCATACATTCTTTGATACTTTATCTATGGTTATCACTGCATCACAGCTGTGTGTTGGTCCACAGCTCATGCAGTGGGACATGGTGGACATGTTACTGTGGTTTGTCCACATGGCCTTGCATATAGTGTATGTGGAGTGTGTTGTGCTGCTAATTGGGTGTCCATGACATAACATGAATTGGCAGTACATGTGAGACACAAGCCCTTGGTAGGGGCCTCTGGGCCATTAGCTGTTGATGTGGGCCAGATGTGACAGGCCGTTGCATTCTGTCAGTCCTACAGTCTCAGACCACCATACAGTATATTCCCCAAGGGTGACAGGGTAGGTGTGCTAGGTGTTCATGCCAATACCTTCTATCAGTCTTGATCAGGTGGTGTGGATGCTGGCAGGGTGCTACCTACAGCTGTCGACACACCTGCATGGGACACCTGCACTGTATATTGCATTCTTTTGTTACTGCCATATACAGGTGGGGTCATATTGTACCCATTCCCCACAGCAGGGATACAACAAGAGAGGTACCTTTGGGTGGTGTATGTGTGAGCTAGGTGCATGTGCGCTATGGACACTACTTGCATCTGACACACAGATATGCATTAGGCATTCCAGTTATGCGTGCATGTGCAGGTACATCAGCTGTTTCACAATACATTAGTCCTACCTCCTTTGAGATTTTCAAGTGTTTGGGCAGACAACACCAGTATCCTCTACTGCAGGACCAGATAATATGATGCATACCTTTTTGTACTATTCCAAGGGTGTGTCCATTTCACAGTGACACAATATATTCTGTATGTCTGGGGTACTTTCCCCTATGTACTGCTTGTGTATCTAGCCCAACAGCCATGCCATGTCAGTCTTTCAGATGGTGACACATATTACCACCATACATTTGCGATGGCTTACTGTTAGCTTGTGTTATATTGGTGGGTATTGTGTTTGGCACTGCAGTTGTGAGGATTTGTCCCTATCATCAGTGGAAGTGGGCAATGGCCACTAGGTCTTACCTCAACATGCATACATACCGACCACTCTCACACAATATGAAACACACACCAACCTAACACACAAATACCTGCATATTGTGCAGATGCTACAACCTATCCTGCTACCTTGGCCACCTTTCTGCATCTGTGCTCCACTTGTATTATACCTACACATACATGTTACTACATTTCTACATAGTGTTGTGGGGGGCACACCTGACTGTTACAACGTGTGTACATCAGATTGGGGGGGACACCAGACTGTAACTACATAAATAAGTAGGATGGTGGGAGCACACCTGACTGTTTCTACATTTCTACACAGGATTGGGGGGGCACACCTGACTGTTTCAACATTTCTAGACAGGATTGTGGGGACACATCTGACTATTTCTACATTTCTTCACAGGATTGGGAGGGCACACCAGACCATTACTACATAGATAGGTAGGGTTAGGGGGAGCACACCTGCCTGTTTCTACATTTCTACACAGTATTGGGGGGCACACCTGACTATTTCTACATTTCTTCACAGGATTGGGGGGGCACACCAGACTGTTTCAACATTTCTACACAGGATTGAAGGGGCATACCAGACTGTTTCTACATATCTACACAGGATTGGGGGGGGCACACCTGACTGTTATTACATTTCTATGTAGGATGGGTGCACACCTGACACTTGTACTCATTTGCTATGATTGTACTGGTATGTCAGACACTCCATTTCATTCTGTATTCTAACCTATCATGCTGACTAGAGGCATATCAGTGTACTACAGGTCTTAGCTTTGATTGACCTACATATTAGTTTCTGACTTCCTACCCTTCAGAACTAACATCTTACTGTCTGACCTGCTGTAGTCTGACTGTGTAGGCCTGGGGGGGATTACCCATAGGCATCATTCAAAGGCTATAGCACAGCCTTTGTTTGTTTTTGACTACGCCTGTTCTGCTGGCTGTGACTGTTGTTGGGTATGTGAACCTTCCTGACTGGCATGTGTGAGTCACTTATCTTGTGGGTGTCTCAGTTTTGATGGGGGTGCTGCAGGGCTGCCTATGTCAGATGGACATAGTACACTCCCTACACATGGCTGAGCACTGGTAGTGTCATGTTTTGCATCCCTTTTACTGTATGTGAGAGTCAGAGAGAGATGTTATTCCCTGGGTCCCTCCTGTGTCAGTGTATGAGCTATGCGTTCCCTCGTTGTCAAGGCCAGGGCATACTGGGCATGCCCTCTTCTGCCTACTGGGGCAGGCTCAGGTTGTTCCTCCTCTGAGTCACTCTGTGCCATTGCAGGCCTTGGCAATGGTGGGGGACTGTGTGGCCCTGCCCCATGCTGTTCCTGCTGCAGCTGTTTCCGCAGGATCATATTGTTTAGCATGGCACATACAATGACAATTAGGGTACATGTAGCTGGTGAGTACTGCAAGGATCCACCAGATGTTTCCGGGCACCGGAACCTTGACTTGAGCATCCCAAACACAAGGTCTATTATAATTCTGGCCTGTGCGTGTGCCTCATTATGGAGTTCTTGTTCGGGTGTGTGTGCATTTCTGATGGGTGTCATCAGCCATGGCTCCAGTGTGTATCCAGCATCCCCTACTAGGTGACCATCAGGGATATCCCCATTGGTAAATCTCTGGTACAGCTGCATCAGATGTGGGAATCATGATAGCTTCCAGGCAGCCAGCACACACATGCAATGGTCATCGCACACAACCTGGCAGCTGATGGAGGGGAAGCCCTTGCGGTTGATGTAGACCCTACCCATTCACTGGGTGGTGCTTTGATGCATATGTGCATGCAGTCTATAGCACCCACTACCTCAGGGTATTCTGCTATTTGGTGGAAAAGTTGCATATTGCTAGCCAACACCTCATGGGTGGTGAGGAAATATACGTGCTCACCACCATGTGCTGACATGGCATCCATGAACTAGTGGAGTACCCTGGATACTGATGCCTGTGAGATCCCCATCATATCCCTAGTTGGCATTTGGAAGGTACCTGTAGCTAGTATTCTTAGGCCTACACATGCCTTGGTATCCACTGGGATGGGTTCCCCTCTGTTAGTTCTGTGTGTCAGGCGTGGCCGGCACAGCTCAACAATTTGCTGTAGGAGGTCCCTGTCCACCCTATAGCGCTCCACTATCTCTAGCTCATTTAGCCCCTGGTAGGTTATCCTGAGCCTGTACATTCTTCTCCCCCTCCTCACTGTGGGTTGGTCAACAGCATTCACATCCTCACCACCCTCAGCCTCTTCCATAAGTTGTTGTATGATAGCTATTGCATCCCCTATCATTTTGTTGTTTTTGTCTGTTAAAACATCCCTGCTTGTATATACTGGTGGTGTAGAATATGGGAAAAACCAGAGTGGAAGGTGTTTGCATAGTTTATAGTAGTGTTCTGGGCTGGGCTGGTCTGCTGCCTGTGTAATTGGCTGATTCTGATACATTTCACCTGCCAGCTGTGCTAGTTCTCCTTGATTAACTTCCTACTGCTGTTTTCCCTTCCCATTGCCTTCCTGTTTAAGGCCAGGGGCGTGCCACACAAACACAATGTTCAAATGTGCACAGAGCTGCTATTTCCTGGTTTAACTTTTTTTTTCTTTAATACCTGGTGAGCAGTGCGCGCACCTGCTTAGGCAATGTAAAGAGTGCTAGGCAGACTCAGGCACACCCCCTTGCCTAGCTGTGCTTAGCTAGGAGCAAACCTGAGCCACAGGGCTCCAATCCACTTACAGTATGCCTGACACCCCCCCTATGATGTCAGCTAACTCCTAGGCTTGCACCAAGCTATTCCTGCTCTTACACTGTTGGGAGCTGATTCGCATGCTGGGGAAATCTGGGATTCAGTATCACTCCCCTCATTTGCATAGGATTGCCTGCTAATGCATAGTTACATGCCTCACACTGAGCCCCCCCCCTTATCAACCACTACTCACTAGCCATGTTGTCTTCTGCCTGCCATTGACTATAATGGCAGAATATTGATTTTGGTTAGAATGTTTTTTTTTTTTTTTATTTTTAGCCCAATCCTGTTTGCGTGCTGCTGCCCTACATTTAAATGGCCGAGATCGGCTAAAAAAAAAATAAAAGTTAATTATTTTTATTTATTAAACTGTTTCAAATGCCAAGGGCCTTATACTTGGCCATTGGCATGCTTCCTGAATGATATGCACCCTTTAATTGAAGCTGTCAAGGCTGTTTTGGAATTTGCAGAAATGTACTCGGTTACTAACCGAGTACATTTATGCAGATTACACTAGTCCTGCACGGCAGGTTTCCAGCTTCCTGGATCACAAATTCACCTAATTTGCATGGATTTCTCCTGCAAATGGGGTAATTTGCATACACGGGCTGTGTCCGTGCAGGACTAGTGCAGGAGCGCTCGTGCACACCCCTACAGGCTATTCCTGGATCGCACAGCAGATATATTACCTGCTAGAGCTCCTGCACTAATACTGCACACCGTGCAAGGCTTGCAGAATCCAGAGGATAATACTTTAAAATCAGATTTTCAGCATGCCATGTATACACCATCACCACTTGAGCTGTTACAATGAATCTGTGTTACTCGGATCCAAAATGTGATTTATGAAAATAATCATAAAATGGCAATTACCAGCTGAATTATACAACATCACAAATGTAAAACAAAATGGCTTGTCTCCAACCATTATGCATGCATATATTTTGTAATATCAGGGAATGTTCATTCCAAGCTTGACCCACCTTAACAACCTCTCCCCAAATGTATACCATGTACAAAAAATATTCCCCTACACTCCAGCTCACTCAACTACAAAAATTTGCTGTTACTAAACTATAATATGTCTAATAAGCTTATTGAATTGCATACTAGTGTAGCCCTGCACATCCCAGCTAGAGTGTATTCTCACTTACATCCCAGGACCTCCTCATCCATTGGTCCTGCACCACCTTCAGGTGGAACTGCCTCAGGGGATGAGGCTCACTCACCCTAGGATCAGGCGTGGAAAGGAAACTATCACCTATCACCAGATCAGGGTCGTGGTGCGTATCAAGCTCAATCAGCAGTTTGGAGATCTGCTACACCAGCTCGAGGGCCGCATGTCACGACCAGAGGGTTGGCCTGGCTCTCTGACTCATCCCCCAGCACAGCAACAATCGGGGCTGTAAAGGTGCAGTGGTGACTGCCCATGGGTGAGGACCTCAGTCCCAATGTTTCCACTATGGGGGTCATGGGCTTTCGATTTCCCAACACCCCTCCCCATCAAGGTGTTTACCCCTCACATGTGTCATATACCCCACTGGTATTCATCTTGTTTGTTTTGTCTGTTAACCTACCCAACCTACCCCCCAGATATACCTACTATCCCTCCCCAACATCCCACTCTCACCTGAAAAAAAAGGGCAATCTGTTCCCCAAAAAAAAATCTCACCCAATACATAGCTGTTCATTTCGCACACATGTCCAGTAGACAAATGTAATCTGGTCTAATTGGCATCACAACATATTATTGTTGTCCTCACCCCTCTCTGCAAATTCAGTGTATATGCACAGCTGTTGCTGTATAAGAAATGGGCAGCTATGGACCTTCCCTACACCCTTCCTGCACTTCCCTAGCTATTTTCCCTACTGTCTTTCCCTATTTGTGCCCCTTTTTCACCACTTTTCTATCAACCCTTTTTTTCTTTTCTTTTAAATAAATTAGTGCGGGGGTAAGCGGGAGTAAGCACTTTTAAGCAGCAGTAAGCAGGTTTAAGCTTATTTGCATAGAGTTAAGCAATGCCTACACAGGTTAAGCAATTGAGAAGCTAAATCAGTATAAGAAACTGTAACCAGAAGTTAGCAGTGCTTACCTCCATGCAAACTTGCGCAAACCCGCTTACGATTGCTTAAAAGTGCCTTAAACACTCTGTATCCAATGGCCCTTGTTCTGCCCAGCAACAAAATAAATAGCCATTGCAAGGCTCGAACCCAGGATTCTGCACACAATAGCCAAAGGGATTTACCACTAAGCCATGGCAGATATACATAATCCTGTTGTTTTCACAAACATATCATCCGGCCCAGTCATTCAACAGTACAGGAAATATATTTAAACATGCAGATGTATGTGTGTGTGTATATATATTTATATCTAAATATATATAACATTTCTATATATGTATATATATATATAGATATATATATATATATATATATATATATATATATATATATATATATATATATATATACATATATATATATATAATAAATATATATATATATATATATATATAATAAATATATATATATATATATATATATATATATAATATATATATTATATATGTGTGTATGTGTGTGTGTAAGCTTAAATATATATCTATATATGTATATACAGACATATATCTATAGATATAAAAGAGAACATAACAAAAACATATATGCCCACATGCACCATTAATAGGAGTGATGGGGCCCAAACAACATACATCTTGTACGTATAGATATCCAACCCCCACAGCCAAACACGTCTGCCCTGCAATACAATACCATCTGTTGCAAACCCCATAAGTAGGACCTGACACAACATGGGCAAATGATGTTAACAGTACTCCATCCCATCTGTATGATGTCAGGCTGGTATCAGTAACATATCATGCAGTACATTCTGGCTACCATAGGGAATGTACAATGTGGAAGCAATCAACATTCCTAACATACATATACACAGACACATATATGCAGATACATATATATATATATATATATATATATATATATATATATATATATATATATAAATAACTACACATACACAAACAGAGATATGTATAGGAAGATACATATGTAGAAGGTGCACCCAATATGGAACAGCCACTATGCCTACAGTTGCCACCTTACCAACTGGTCACTGTATGAGCCATTCATACAAATGACAATTGTTTCCTGCAACATATACCCACAGAGAGATCAAAGGATATAACACCACACATAAGTTTGCATACATGGGAAAGCTTTATTTGCGTACTATTACAGTTGTAAATGCCATGTCATATAGCTGTTTAAACTCTGACATGCATATAAACAGACTAATGCAACTTTAAAACAGTTATATTAATACAACATTCTGGAAAGGTTTACATATGATGCTGTCCAGGCAGAGGCCTTTAAGTAGTACATTAGTAAAGACAGACTGGGCCACAGGATAACAATCAGCAGTAAGTAAAGCAGATGCATAGTCCAGCAGTCTCTATCTACACTCTGCACACAATCGCTAGGAGGTAAGGACCTCAGTTGACAGAATGGGATGTATCTGTTACATAACAAGGCATAACTGACACCATCACAATCACACTGACAAACAGAACAGACTGTATGGCAGGAAGCAGTAGGCCTGCATTTACCCAAGGTGAATTGCATGGTAATATACATCCAGATACCTTAAGGAAGCTTACCCCTGATACCCCCACATGTTGTAACAGCCTAGGTTAGTTATGGTGCATCCGCCCATAGACTGACATACAGGGCCATATAACACTGTTACATACACTGGCCTATGGAGTGCATAAGGGCACATATGTATTGTGTAGATGAAGCCCACACATATATGGTCCCAACCCCTCAATATGTGTGGGGGCCACAACAGCAGTGGAATAATGGCAGGAATGACAGCATGACATACTCACAGCCCACTACATAACAACTCCTGGCAGCATGTCATATGGACAAAGCCTGGTATCTAGTTGGAGGACGGAGGCTGGAACACATGCCCATATGTGAAATACTGTTGTCATACACTAAGCAAGTTGCTGGTGTTACAGGATAGTCTGCAACATACCCTCAGTCAAGAATATAAAGTTAGAAACAGAAATGGATGTAACCATGTACTGATAGCACTCAACACACACACTGCCTGTGATATATCTGACTCAAGACCTGTGTGGAGGACAGACAAAACATAATAGCACCTCTGGCCATCAAGTGGATAGGCCCACAGTTGAGAGCTATGCAGACAGACTGCATTCCATGTTAAACTAGTATGTACATACAAACCCTGTAACACTGGTGCTATACAATGCATACAACAACATTACTCACACTCTGTCTGTAGTTCTGCAACCTCATACAAATATGTAGCTGGACTGAGTGTGCAAGTTCTCTTGTAAGAGGTATTGCTACCTGCTGTCTGTAACACTGCTGCCCACACACAGGAATGATGTCCACCATACATGCAAGTAGCAAGTGGTGGATACTGATTGGTGCAGAGGCCATCACGTGATCAGGTGCATCACCTACAAAATCCATCCTGCAATCTATTCAAAGGAGATCAATCTATTTACTGGAGAGAGACAGAGACAGACAGAAAGAGAGAGAGTGAGTGAAAGGCAAAACAAAAAAAAAAACAACAAAAAAGAAAAAATATCCATCCAGCAAACTATCCAGAACAGACATCATTCCCACAACAGGTATGTGAAGTATATATGCATGTAATTGACTGTAGTACCTGGTCCATAATAATGGGATAGAGGATGTGGAATGATTTATATGTGGCATCAGGTGTTGTTGTAATGATGTTCAACTGAACAACTGCTAAGGACAATAGAATCTGTCCCTGTGGGTAGTTTGCCATACCCATCAACTGTGCAGAGCAGCACTGACTGATAAGATGTAATCATCATAGTGTGTGTTGTGTAATGGGAAGCATGTATATTACTGTGGCCAATAGATGGTGATGGAAGTAATCCCATAATGATGGACACATGGGTTCAACAGTCCAACACTAGCAGGATACCCAGGTTAACCTGTATTGTAGCATGCTGGAATGCCATAGGTGTGTAATAGGTTTACCTACAATCTGGCCCTACATATAACCCCCCCTAATGTCAGACTGTGTCCATATGTGGCACCTGTCTGTGTTGTAGCAAGGACAAACTGTGCAGCTGTGCAGGAAGGTGTTGAGAGATTGTGGACATAATGTCTGAATGTACCCTATATATAGGTATGCATATGTGTATGTATATATATATATATATATATATATATATATATATATATATATATATATACATGTAGGATATACAGATACCCATGTGTAGACATATATATAAACACATATGTACATCGTATATATCTACACATATATAGATATATACCTATATGCACATGTCTACATATATAGACACACACACACACACACACACACACACACACACACACACACACACACACACACACACACACCTATATGTATATAAATATATGTCCCCTATATTACCACCACAGTACTGCATGCTATGTGCAAGGGAACAGCACACATAGCAATACACACAGATATATACAGCTGTCAGTATGTGCAACATGGACGGGTATGTCACATGTGAACCCCTTATTGGGACCATATTGCCCTTGTCTGTGAAGTATGGAATTGGAATATGGGGAAGTATGGCAGGTATCGTTGTAGAGGTGGTCCAGGTTTGTAGATATAGAGGACAGCCTACAGGGGTGGTATGTGACAAATGTGGTGGGTAAACACCCTGGATGGTGTGTGTGGTCTGTGATGTGGAAGCCCCATGGGCCCTAATATGGACAGAATGGGAACATGCCTCCCACCCACTGCTACTCACAACAGCAGTCCATGTCCCAAAGGTGCCTGGCCTGGAGGCTGAACAGGAGAAGCATGTGGACCCTGTGAATGTGTACTGGGTGCCTCAAGGTAATGTAGCACATCCCACATGTGTCTGTGGAGTCCACTATGGAACAGACCCTGGGCCTGACCTCAGGGGACAAGATCATGTCTGTGTGTGCCACCCGGGAGGACAACATGCTCTGAGTTGGTTCCACCTGAAGGTATTGCTGGTCCAATACACGAGGGGCCCCAGGGTGGGTCCCACATGTGATGTAGCCTGGTAACATGGGTAGATGAGTTTGGAGAGGTGGTTCTGCTGGCAAATATTCCCTAAACATGCTATTGATTCACTGTAATAGAACATATGTGGGTAGTAATAGTCTACACAATCCCAGAACATGGCCAACATCATGCATAGATATCCCCAATAACACAGAATGTCAGATGTGCAGCAATCACATAGCAAGCATACCACAGGCATATATGGAACCATAGTGGCCTTGACAATGGCATGCAGGTGAATAGTCTGTAACATGCCAGCAATGATAGCGTCCACACAGGGAACATGACTACAAACAAATAGCACAAAGTGTGGTACAATGCAATATCAGTCCCACTGGTAGATACGCTGTAGCCATACCTATTGAGTTGTGTGTACAGTTTGTTGTCACTGATATGGTGGGGGGGGTGACAGAGATGTGTATTAAGAACTGTGGTAACCTTGCTGTATGAGTTGCTCAGACCTGTTTCCATCTTTATGTCTTTCAGGCAAGATGTCACATGGATGGCTCCTGGCTTACACTGAAGAAGGCTAAGCTAACTCTATGCCGAAATTGGTCTGTGAGATTGAAGTCTGACTGATGTTTGACGAATAAACTATTTTTTCACAGCCATCCAGTTGCTGGCTTTATTGTTTTTCCTCAGCTCCCAGCTTACTCAGCTGTTGAGAATGAAATTGTGTTAAACCACCTAATCCAACACGACCCTGTCTTGTTTGGCCAGGCTTCCCACGAGCAGCAGGAGCAGACCACCCTGTGGAATGATCTAGTCCACAGGGTCAATGATGTCGGACTGCACAACCGCAGTTATGAGCAGGTCTGGCATCATTGCTCTGACCTGCTTCGCAATGCCCATCAGCGTGATGCTGCAGTCTGGGGGGAATCACCTCACAGCAGGGAGGCCATACCATCCATCCCTCCTGACACGTGTTGAGGAGCTCCTTGCCAGCCTCATGGCACCTGCACGTCCACATAGCCAACAACTGCCGGACACCATTGTGGAGGTGGGTGCAACCCACACACTTGCTGAGGAGCATGCAGGTAAGGCCAAAGGGCACATCGGTAGACCACTGTTGTGTAAGTATTTGCATCTGTACAGGTAGATCATGCATATCTGACATGTTATAGATATAGTTTGTTGCTGCATAGTAGTGATAAACAGATGTGCATATGTGGTAGTATTGTGGATATGTACTGTTGATGTATTGTAATGCTGCAACCACCCTGTAGCTATGCCAGAGGTGTGGCCACTGACTTCGCATAGCTCACCCTCTTATGTAGGTCCCTCTGGTATACCAGCAAAGGCAGCAGCCTGTAGCTGGTGAGTATGGTTTATGTTGATGCTTGCCAATATGCCGGGCATGTAATGGCTATGGTATGTTCCATGCACACATGTAGACACCTACCCAGAATGCATGCTGTACATATGCACGTATTGTTGCTGTTAAATGCATGGCATCACAGTGGTGACCATGATGGGAAGGGTATGTCAGACACCTGCAAGATACTAGCATCCTGTCATTGTGGAATGTGTCCACAGGGAGTAACATAATGGTGGGAGACATGGCCTACAGTAGGGACATGTTTGAAACATCACCCGTATACAGTGCAACAACATTGTATATTGCAGTAGTACAATGGCAACTGTTACAGAGTTACACTATGGCATAATGTATTACAGTGGTCCACATTATCAGCTGGGACTAGGCTGTAACATGTGGTGTTCAGTGTATGGGGCAATGCAAACTGACACACATGTGTAGGCCTTACTTGTCAAGCATCTGAAAAAAGGCTGAAGTTGGGGGGAGGGGTGTTAGCATGACACACCAGTGCACTGCAGCAGGGATCCTAAGGATGCTATGAATGGCTGTATCTGCATACACTCAGGCTCAGGAAATGTGGCAGATGTATCCCTACCCCCACAGCAATAGTGACAGCAGTGTGTGAACACCAAGGAATATGCACATGAGTAGACCTTGCAATCATGCAGATGTGGGGGACATGTGTAGAGCAGACTGAATATACACTTGCAAATGCAGATGGCCCATGCTAGTATACCCCTGCCAGGAGTAGTGACTGCTGTAGTACACATAACAATAGGTGCAACAAACCGTCGTGATAAGGGTGTGCACACATATGCACACACGGAGTGTATGCATCACAGTCAGCATCCGCACACCTAACACATTCCATAGACACTGCATGTGAATGTGCAGGACATATGTCACATTTTGGGCTCATGTACTGTTAATATATGCAGTGATGTGGTCCCATGGCAGATCAAGGAATGGTGCGTCTTATCAATAACAGTATGTACACTACCCATAGCCACGGTATGCTCTGACAGTTGTCAGTGTAATAGTATTGGATTGGTCATACATAGTCCGCTGATGCTAAGATCTGTAAACCAGACATAAGGCATTCACAAATGACATCTGTCTACATATCATACCAGGTATGTGTTGCTGAAAAACATAGGGGCTGTGAGCATTAGAGCTGACATAACTGACACAGTACTACACATTCAGCAATGGTTTGTACACCTGTGACATTTGGTGCACAGTACATGGCAGGGTGCAGAACAGGTGCACAGCAATACTGTGTACATGAGTGCAGTGGTATCCAGGGAAAGGGGAATCACCTACTAACACAGCACATGCATCCCATACATGTATAATGTTGCTAGCATGGATTGACTATAGCTGCACTGCATGCTGTTGTGTACCATATGTTATGCATGTTGACAGATGGGTAATAGGAGGACTGTGTGTACCATCATTTTGCAACCTCACCTGTATGTGTGTGTGTGTGTGTGTGTGTGTGTGTGTGTGTGTGTGTATGTGTGTGTGTGTGTGTGTGTGTGTGTATCTCGGTGGGTGGTTATTTTGTCTGTAGGTCACTCTGGTGAAGAAGAGAGAGGTTGATGCATGTAGGATGCGTGTGTGCATGTGTGTGTGTTTGTGTGGGTATCCATATATGCACATGTGTAATTGTGGGGTTGTTCATACAGCAGTACTTCCCTTTGGGATCATGCAGTACATGAACATGGATTGACACATGCCACACCAGAAATAGTTGTCATGTATGGAATCACAGGACAGCTGATAGTATATTAAGGTCTATAGCATGAATCATGCATTGGGAGAGAAGGTAGATACCAAGTATACCCTTAATATCGCAGTCAGCAGAGAGGTGACTGACAACCCTCGTATGCAGCACTACAGTTACATTGGGGAATTACTAGACAACACCAGGGAACGTATTCATATATTACAGTTGTCACATGATAGGTTGATTGAGCAGCATATCTGGGATGTACTGAGCAATACTTACACATGACACTCCAGTGCGTGATATTATGGAGTGGACATAGTAGCCCCTCACAGATAGGGGCCATGCTCACGATGTCTGGACATACACAGGGTGAACACTGAATGACAGCAGTGAGGCCATGTAAATCCACTCCACTTAGGTCAGGGAGGTAATGGAGTAACAGGTTTTGTGCTTTGTTCACTTGTCTAGGCATTTAGAGGAATTATTCGTTAATGAGTGGTATTAATGAGTGTATGCTACCAAGTGTGATGCAGGATGGAAAACATATGGGAATAAATTCAGGACTGTCTGTAAAGTCATAGACAGGTAGGTATGAAGGTGGTGTGTGTGCGTGTGTGTGTGTGTGTGTGTGTGTGTGTGTGTGTGTGTGTGTGTGTGTGTGTGTGTGTGTGTGTGTGTGTGTGTGTACTGTTATGCAATGCTATACAGGTCTTAAAGTGTGTTTCTTGTTTTCCCCCTCAGGTGGCTAGGTGGGTCATGGTCCCTCCTGCTTGCAATCTGAGGGTGGTGTCCATACAGACACCGAAGATGATGATAGTACTGTTGAGGCACAGGTGGGGTTGTCAGGGGCCAAAACAGTGCCATCATTTGACATCCCCCTTTTAGCCACCCCAAACCTGCAGACAGTTTCAGTGCCTATACATACTCCATCACCAGTGGCCGTAGCAGAGGGACAGATGGTGTTTGGTGGCAGTGCACAGGAGAGTATGGTAACCATGCCTACTGTGTGTGGTCACAGCTGGCATAGCCAAATGTCCAGCAGGGCACCACATAGGCAGATGGTCCAGGGTGCTCGTGCTAGGGCTACTGGTCAAAAAGCACTTGGCAGACATGCCACAACTGGTACCAGCAGGAGCATGTTTCGGGCTGTCATGGTGGTGCAGGCATGTATGGAATGTTACACCAGACAGGGCCTGAGACTGCAGAGGGCTGCTCTCACATCTGCAACCGACAACCTCTGTGAACTGTCTGGTGCCATCCGTGCTTATACCGAGCTCATGGATAGATGGTTTGGTGAGATGATGGCCCTCATTGACCGTGGTTTGTCTGTGCTTAAATGTGTGGTGGGAGTGTGGCAATGGCCGCGTGGACGTAGGCCAAAAAAGCCAACAGTTTCAGTCAACATGGACATGCTAGGACACCAAGGGGCTCCCGTAGTGGCAGTAACAGCACCGGCACTGTGGGGGGGGGGGGTGCTGTACACACCACAGCAGGCCACGAAGACATGATCCTGGCCAGTCCCAGGAGGGACCTGGTTCCAGCAGATATCTGTCATCATCAGGGGAGAGTAGCACATCGAAGCCTGTACCTGGATGTGCCCATGGAACTCCTGGCATCACAGTCCACGTGTCCATGGCCGTAGGCAGTGAACTGCACACCCTGCCAGGTATGGTCTGCAGCTGTCCATAAACACTTGTGTAGGGCAGCCACATGGCAGAACTGTGTGCATGCATACCCACGCAATATACAAACACACCTAGGACAACCCCATACCTACACACACCACATCAACACACCCAGTTCACCTCATTACACCCCTCACCCGCACATATGGTGTCAAATGTATGGCCCACCCTCAGCCTCTGGCAAACCAACAACACACCCTGTGCATATGATGATACCTGTGCCACATCCCTGTCATCCATAACATCAATGCAGGGACAGGCTAATATGGTCCTGATGCACACTGTGACTGTACTACAGTGTACCAAAGTACTGCAGTGTAACATATTGTCAGGAGTAAAGTTTAATGCATACATGTCAGGTAGTGTAGCCATCCAGCAATGATGCATTATAGCTGTTAGTAATACCGATTGTGGTCTCCATAATGTTATCCATTTGTGTTATAGGTGTACATGTGTCAGCATGAGGACGGTCAGCAGTCATATTCAACAATGGGTATGGCACTGTGGTGACACCATGGCTGTGACATATCTGGGGTAGAGTTGAACACATGTCGCAGGTTTGTATAACAGTTATTGCCTGTGCCACATAGATAGATGACCAGCTGGGATGTGTATAATCTACAACCTGATGTAAACCCATCCACATACACACACAGTCTTACTTGGCAACACTGGGATTAGACCCCTACCTAAGTATTTAGTGCTAGTGAAGTGTGTGGCTTTCATTGCACACACCACACAGCGTTTAGGGTGAGGTGTGTTCCAGGTTACGTGTTACATGCAGAACATCCCCAGACATGTACAGTATGCTAATGGAGGATGTAATGAGTGTATATGGACAATACATGGTGTGACATACCTTCATACACCCAGTAACAGACACATAGCAGGCAGACATATGTCAGAGAGACCTGGGCCTATCGGTGCTAACTAACCTGACCATGTGTCCAATGTGTTACAGGTAGGCTGCATATAGCACATGCATAACTGGGCTGGATTGTGGTATCAGTTACCTGTATGGTTGATGGTGACAGTGGTAACCATAAAGTGGTACATGGGACATATATCG
Organism: Protopterus annectens; assembly: GCF_019279795.1. Taxonomy (NCBI): domain Eukaryota; kingdom Metazoa; phylum Chordata; order Ceratodontiformes; family Protopteridae; genus Protopterus; species Protopterus annectens. The sequence goes on along the minus strand of NC_056725.1, from coordinate 1,188,427,802 downwards.
GGTGTACCTTGGTGCAATGACAGTGTACACAGCACCCACATCCTCCAGTGGACATTGTACTCTCTAAAACCCATGATGACACTCTGACATACCCAGAATCACACATTGCCCATGACTGCGATACAACCCATTGTATATCCCAACAGTGGTACTACAGGGATATGCATCTAATGCACATGCCACAGGCATAGTAGGGTGTTGCACTGTCATGCCTCACCTATGGGTAGTAACAACAATATCCATACTACTGTGTGGCAATGCGTATTGTAATAGGACTATGTGGCCTCAGAATGCTGTACCCTACATATATACAGACATGCACACATACACACACTTGTCAGACCTCAATGGGTATCCCAAGCCTATTGACCATTTGTACAACACTGTTGTGCTGGTACTGCAAGACTCATGTAGCTGGAATGGAGAGGAGTGTGACAGGATACATGTAATGTCCCATACAGCAGCAGGCACAACTGACTATGGCAATGGGTTTTGTGGTGGTTGTGAAGCCCTCATGGCATTCCCAAGTACAGGTGTGCTAACACATAGACACTGCTATACTCAGTAATGCAAATGTACATATGTGTCAGTACTGGGGTGCATCGCTGCAGATGGTCATAGCTGTGTACCTAGCTATTGTCCATAGAGAGATGAGTTGTGTAGGGGATATGTGTACAGTGGTATCCTGCCACCTGCCATGTGGCAGCAGGCAATCTATTGACAGACACCACTGTGGTGACCCTCAGGGTAAGAGGGACATGAATCACCCAATCCTCTGGGTGCCTCCTGCACATGGCCATGGTGATCAAGTTGACATGTATGCAACATGTATTACAACATATGGTTAGTGTCTGTGATGTAGACCTGTACCTAAGCATGTTTTGTTGACTGTGGTAGTGTAGTGGAGGTACCAGTGGCATGTGGTGCATACAGGGTGTTGTGTCCTATATGTGCCAGTTCTTACACAGCTGGGCAGAAATGTCAGTGTCAATCAAGCATAGGTTGTCTGTAAATATCCCAGCTGGATACCTGCCATCTGCACATCTGTACAGGGACTGACAGTCATCAGCTTGGTAAGTAGCTATGCAGTAGGATGAATTTGTTGACAGATAGATATTTCACAACAATATGTATGCCATAACTACATGTTGGAAGCCCTCAGTAACATGTGCTGTACAGATGGTAGTCTACAGTTACATTCCACATGTTGGATCATTATCCAGTAGGGGATATATACTGTGACACAGCTCACACACCAGGGATACAACAGGGAGGCCTCAGAGTCCAGCTATGCCTGCCAATGTGCCTGTTGTCACTACTACATTTAGCACTTTACTCTTGCCTGGGAAAGCACTGTCAACAGTAGTACCGGCATGATACACTACATGCCAGTGTGACAGCACATAACCTGGGCTATTACTGCTGTATGTAACACAGTCACATGGATAATAGTGCTGTACAGGCCTCATATACCTCTGTGTCCCAGACATGACACTCACACCCCTTGCTACTGTAATGACAGCACATAGGTGCATGAATTGTACATGGCATCACATACACTTATTACAGATGCCATTACCCTGCTATGTTATCAGACTGGGTGGTGTGAACTGGTTACCAGGGTTAAGCCATGCTTAGCAGGTATCAACATTGCTCCAACATAACAGCTAAGCTGATTAGCGCATTGTTAACGAAGCTTACACTGTGTAAGCGCCCGTACATTTACTCATAGCTTAGCACAGCTTAGCTTAGCACAGCTTAGCTTCACACAAACCTGTGCAAACACACTTAAAGCTGCTCAAAACTGCCCTAACCACTCTGTATCCGACAGCCCTAGTTCTGCCCAGCAACAAAATGAACAGCTCATACAGGTCTTGAACCTAGGCACCTGAACACTACAGTCCCAACACTTAACCACTATGAAGACAGCTGTTGTTTTTCCAATATATCTGTCAATACACATATTGATTAGTATTGAACAATTGCCTTTACTTCCACAATTGTGTAGTACTTGTTATTAATATGACTGTTGCATCACATATGTTGTTTTATCATAATGAACATATATCAGATACGTATGGTGAGATACATCTGGGAGGGTATACACAACCGTGATGTTTACAAATGACAGGAATATGGATATATACATATACATTTGTCGATATATGTCTACATGTACATACACATATATATTCATACATATGTCTGTATACACATCTGTATAGTGCATCATATATATGGTAATGTGTAGATCTCTTTGTATATATATATATATATATACACACACACACACACACACACACACACACACACACATATATATGTATATATAGATATATGCATGTATAGCTGTATTTGTATGCACATCCTATGTGTACAGATATGTCTATTTATGTAGATATATATGTAGATATCTATAACTATATGTGCATACATATCTATTCTGATATACATATTACTGTCAATATATATGTAGATATCCATAAGTATATGTGCATATGTGTATATATATATATATATATATATATATATATATATATATATATATATATATATATATATATATATATATATATATGTGATATGTCTATCTGTATATGGGTAGACATATATTGCTGTGCATATGTATATATCTGAGTGTGTATATGTATATATATGTAAATATGCATATCCATCTATGTTTGTCGATATGTATATGTGTCTACATCTATATAGATATATGAATAATTATATATATATATATGTTCACCATATATCCAGAACATGGAGTGGAGTCCTATTTCAGCCCCAGTAGTCCCAACCTCTTAATGCAAGAGGATGTCAGGTATGTATTGCAGGTACATATGTAGACTGTTGCTACTATAATAGGGGTTGACTTAACAGATGTGTGTGGGAGGTCACATCTGCTTTTAACATACACCATTGGCTTTTGAAAGACTTCCTAAGGACATCATAGTACAGTACCACAGCTAAAACAGTAATGATCCTGTGGACTACAGCAGAGATATGGCCAATAAATGTTGACAGTGTGACACACTCTGGTCATTCCAGAGGTATACACAGAACCCCTTAGTGCAAGAACTATGGAACAAGCCTGACAACATGGATGTTAACAGTCATGTAGATGGGTATATCATGTAAATACTGGGATACATTTGCCCCCATAGGTTATGCATTCACACACTCCTGTCTGTCCTGACACATAATAACCACTGGTTTAGAGGTCACATGGCCACATACTACCCATTAGTTAGTGATATACATCTGTACAGCATCCCACTGCTTTGTCAAAAATACATGATAGGTATGGTAGCCCGACAGCAGTACATCTGGCAAATATCTGGAAATAACATCACACTGGGTAAGTACAATAAGCTGCTAGACATGTAACCAAGCACTGTGCAGACAACAGGCAGACTACCACAATACTGGCCTACATTTCTTATGGGGGAATACACATGTACCTGCAAATATAGCAGGTTCTACAGGCATGTCACAGCACAGAGTAACAGACACCTGTGTGAAAATGAATAACCACAACCAATGTGGGCACTGCCACAGTCACATATGGTAAACTAGCTTACAGTATATGGACTGTCTGATCAACATCATCTTCATATGTGCTACTCACACACTAACCCTGCATATACTGGGCCACTACACATTGTGGTCCAATGCCTTTCTGTTGTATGGGACATGTGTGTGTTTGGCCCTACAAACATGTAAGCCGATAGGGCACCATACACTGGAGCAGCATGTAACATCAGATAGAACAGGACCAAGAGCAATGACATCTACCATAGTCTGTACACAGGCCAAGGTACATATTCGCAATACACACACTGTCGACAATCACCATAAGTACACAGACCTCAGTACTGTGTACACACAACCACAGAATGCCCAGATTATGTCCTCAAATATAACCTCTACTATACATAACATGTGTAGCAGTCTGATATCTCACTGGCTTGTTATCAGATATGATGTCAATAAATAATGGTGTACAGAACATATGCACCTCTTACTGCATGACATATGTACAAAGGTTGACAGAGTTGTTGCTGGATGCACAAACACAAGGCCAATATTGACATGTTGCTGTGATAACCTCATACATTTACTGCTGTAACAGGGTTTGTTATGACATATGTCCTATGAGGGATATGAAGTCAGTAACTCTCATGGCTGCTGTCATCATGTACTGAATGCAATCCTCACACTATGCTTCTGCAGTTCTCAGACAGGTGCTCAGTGAGTAACACAAGAAACAAAATGCACCACACCCGGCCCAGTCTGCAGATGACCCTACAGATGGGGGTTTCCTCAAAAATATAGCACTGTCATGACAGGTATTAAAACATGTAGCCCAGCCATATCTACACACACCCTGTTAAACCGACAATACTCCAAATGAAGAATAGCAACACTTACATTCTGTAGTTATGCCAGGCACATTTCCCTCCTGTCTGTTGGCCTGTTTCCACAGTGTATATTGTTAGAGGTAGATCCCCATTCTATCTTTGATGCTGTTTGCGAAACACCAGATCTAGGTCCTGCTCACAGTGAATGAAAAGGCCCAACACCAACATGATGTTCCTAGATATTTGAGTGTGTTTCCTTGCAATTGGCTATGGGAATGTTACCACAGCTGTTCCACATGCAATTAGCTAAAGGAGGGCTGCAATTAGTGCAGAAGCTATCAGCTGATCATGATCATCACTTACAAAACACATGCTGCTGTCTAAGCAAAGCAGGTGTAGTTCTCCACACCCACCAGAGAGGGAGTGAGAGCGACAGACAGAGACAAAGTATGTCAGAGAGAGGGTGGGAGAGTAAAACCTAATCAAGTTTGTGTCACACACCTACAAGTACAGGGTTTCAAACCACTGACTGACTATGTATTGCTATCACATGTCTATGCAGTTATTGCATGTGCCAAATAGATTACATATTGAGGAGCTGTCCAAACGTATATGTGATGGTGAGTGACATCTGCAACAGTGATATGGTAGCGATATGGTAGGTGTAGTACACATGCCTGTCCACATGAGCAGGTGTCAATGTCAACACAGCCACACTCTCTCAGGGACTCACACACATTGACACACTTGGCAGGGTCAGGAATACACTTCCTAACTAGTTAGTTTGTCACAATATAGTACTGTGTAGGTACCACATGCATCACAGGGGTTATCCGGAGGTTATATGGGCAAAGGGATGTGAAGGTGTCTGACATCAGACAGCATGCTTCAGTATGCCAATGGGGGGTTAGTGAGTGTGAATGTGGTCATACACATCATACAACACACACACACACATACACAGACACAGGGTGCCAGTACTGACATACTTGAGTGCATTGCTTCATGGGTGTGTAGTGGTTGACTGCGCCAGAAGGCTATACAAGGCTAGGTGAAGGGTATACCTTGGCATCAGGCCACATGACAGTGATCTGCAGCAGGTGGGTATTGTATTCACCATCCAGTCACCTGGGTAAATATTGTGTGTGGTCATTGCTGTGCAATGCTTGCCATGTATGTGTTCTTTAGTCCATGACATGGACGCTGTCTGGGATGTGCACATATCCCACATGCATGTACAGTGACATGTGGAACTGTACCTGGGGAGTCTGGCCCATGTTGTGTACACAGATTATCATCAGATGTGCCTGTCCTGACCTCATGTGCCGGGAACTGGTAATGAACAGCAGGTTGACCCTGCACCTACATTGATAGCATGGTACAGGTATTCCCTGATGTCAGTGGCATCTGTCCATACAGGTCATGTGTTTAAGGCATGTTATGTCCTTTGTGGGTCACATTTGATGGCATCACAGGTGTTGCAGGCATCCAGTGGGGAACATAGTGAAGGCATACTGTCTGCATGTACATGCCTATGGTACTGATGGACAGGGTGCCATGCCCTCTGTAGTTCACTGCAATCACACCATGGTTACTATCTGTGGGCAATATGCAGGGTACTACCAACATAGCAGTTGTTGCCCAGGCAAGTGTGTTTGTGTATGAGACATGGTTTGAGAGTGTTCTGCCACCCCAGCCTCTCAGCTATTTCACATCTGTTATCCTTGTATGGTGGACATTGTGACATATAATAGGCCACCATATAAGAAATTTGCAAAACCCACTCCACAATGAGTCCAGTTGTTTCACACTCAGAGCCACCTCCACACAAGAAACGAATGACAAACACAGACACACACACTTGCCATGTCTGGGATTAAAACTCATACCTAACTATCTTATTACACTACAGCATTAACCAGTTATAGGACGCACCACAGAGATAACTAGAGTACTCTTTTCCCAAAGGTGTATTTCACTGGGTATGACATCAGCAGGCTTGCCAAAGAAGGTCATTGGAGGTTGTAGTGACTGTGAATTGCCTCAAAAGCATTGCACCCTACACAGACAAAGAAACACACCCACAAACATCCACACTTGTCATGTGTGGGAATAGAACCCATGCTGAAGTACTATATCACACTACAGCATTATGTTGTTATAGGATGCACCATGGAGATCACATGGCTACTTCTTTTCCAAAGGTGTATTTCACAGTGAATGATATCAGCAGGCTTACCAAAGTAGCGCATTTGAATTGTAGTGAGTGTGACTAGCCTAAAAAGTATTGCTCCCTACACAGACAAAGAAACACATACACAAACATCCACACTTGTCATGTGTGGGAATAGAACCCCTACCAAAGTATTACATCACACTACAGCATTATGCTGTTATAGGACACACCACAGAGATCACTGGTCTACTTTCTTCCCAAAGGTGTATTTCACAGTGAATGACATCTGCAGCCTTGCCAAAGTAGGGCATTTGAATTGTAGTGAGTGTGACTAGCCTAAAAAGCATTGCCCCTTGCACACACACACACACACACACACACACACACACACACACACACACACACACACACACACACACACCCGCACACACGCACACACACACACACACACACACACACACACACACACACATACACACACAGTTGCCATGTTCGGGATTAGAACTCATAACTAGTTTTTTACACTACAGCATTACCCAGTTATAGGACATGCCAGGGAGATTACTGGGCTACTCATTTCCAAAGGTGTATTTCACAGTGAATGACATCAGCAGCTTTGCCAAAGTAGGGCATTTGAATTGTAGTGAGTGTGACTAGCCTAAAAATCATTGCTTCCTACACAGAGACACACACACAGTTACCATGTCTGGGATTAGAACTCTTACTTAACTAGTTTATCATACTACAACATAACTCAGTTATAGCACATGCCACAGAGATCACAGGGCAACTTTTTCCCAAAGGTGTATTTCATAGTGAATGACATCAGCAGCCTTGCCAAAGTGGGGCATTTGAATTGTAGTGAGTGTGACTAATCTAAAAAACATTGCTCCCTACACAGACAGAGACAAACGCACAGCTGCTATGTCTGGGATTAGAACTCCTACCTACTTAGTTTATCAAACTGCAGCATTATGCAGTTATAGGACATGCCACAGAGATTACTGAACTACATGTTTCCCAAAGGTGTATTTCACAGTGAATGACATCAGCAGCCTTGGCAATGTAGGGCATTTAAATTGTGAGTGTGACTAGCCTAAAAAGCATTGCTCCTTACACAGACAGAAACACACAAACACACTTGCCATGTCTGTGATTAGAACTCCTACCTACCTAGTTTATCACACTACAGCATTACGCAGTTATAGGACATGCCACAGAGATTACTGAGGTACTCGTTTCCCAAAGGTGTATTTCAAAGTGGATGACATCAGCAGGCTTGTCATAGTAGGGCTTTGGGAAGAGCAGTGTGTGTGCATGGGCCATAACCCATTCGTCTAGAGGTAGACACACCACACACAGGTTTATATTCCCCAGGTACGTATATACAACTGCTAGATGACTACTGCCTTGTACAGGCATGTTACACAGCTAACACTTGCACCACAGAATTTGTAATGTTGACGGATACCAGTGGCTAATTTCTATAGTGAGTCACATTTACACATCATGTGGTTGTAGCCATTTGGCTGTGTGCTGGGTAGGACAAGCCTCATGATGGAAGGCTCTTTGTCACTGTCACTCTCTTCCACACATCTATGCAGGGAGCTTGGCATAATGGTTAAGGTGTTTACCTTACAGACACAAGGTGCAGGGTTTGATTCTCACTTGGGGTAATTGGCTAGGCTTAAAAATGGCCCACAATGGCAGTTAGCCTAGTACTAAACTATGAACCTATGAACCTATGTATGTCTATGTTTCGCATATTATAGTGTGTTGTCTTTGGATATATGTCTGTATTCCTATCCAATGTGTGTGCAAAGCATGACTGGTGCATACTGAGGAGTGTATGCACTGACATCTGCAACTGTCAGATATGTATGGTCCACTGTTGTTGGCAGACATGGGATTCATTTGTTTAAGTGTGTGAGCATGCCCAGTATGTCCTTCTGTATTGAATGTGTGGATCCATTCCAGGTGTTTGTACTCCAGTGCAGACCTTTGTGTTCTACACCTGCAAGTAGCAAACTGTTTCTGCAGGATATCTGTAGATCAGTTGGCAATATGGGGTTAAACCGTGAAAGGGGCAGTATCTACTGTAGGTGATTGTGTCTGTGCTGCTTCTGCTACATGGTACTGGTGTTAGCAGAGATATTCAGACAAGTGTACTGTTATACACTGTGATGTTTTATGTCCTCAAGTACTGTCAGGTGGACACTCATGCTCATGGTGATGTCCTGGGGAACACAGGGTGAATGCAGTTGTTTCCAGTATTGTGGGCAAATGCCTGCATATTCATGGAAAGGTATGCCATTCTGGAGGGGGAGCTGCAGACACTTGCTGCTGGGTCTGTGTATCCAATTCAGCATCTTGGTATACTGTTGGCAGAAGATCCCATACTTGTACATCCATCAACATGACAGTATGGCCTTATCTTGCTGTGGCAATACCTCACAACTGTACAGATTCACACAGGTTACCCAGAGGAAGGCGTCATAAGTCAGGACATTACCCCTATTGTGGTGCATGGTCAGGTTTGTAGCCACCCATTTTTGTGTTTGCAGCCAGGGATAGTATGTGCACATGGCTGTGTGTCGGACCTTGCACATTCCATGCTGCCCATACTCCCAGCCCCACTCTATTATTCTATCCTCTTCCATACATATGTATACATTCTCTGGTTATTTCCCTAAAGTTATCACTTCATCACAGCTGTGTTTTGGTGTTGGTCAACAGCTCATGCAGTGGGACATGGTGAACATGTTACCGTGGTTTGTCCACATGGCCTTGCATATGGCTTACGTGGAGTGTGTTATGTTGCTATTTGGGTGTCCATGACATAACATACATTGGCAGTACAGGTGAGACACAGGCCTTTGGTAGAGGCCTGTCAGCCATTTAGTGGTGATTCAGGCCAGCTGTAGCAGGCCATTGCATTCTGTCAGTCCTACAGTCCCAGACTGCCATACAGTATATTCCCCTGGGGTGACAGGGCAGGTGTGCTAGGTGTTCATGCCAATACTGTCTATCAGTATTGATCAGTTGTTGTGGATGCTGACAGGGTGCTGCTTACAGCTAGAAACACACCTGCATGGGACACCTGCACTGCATGCCGCATTCTTTTGCTATTGCCATTACACAGGTGGTGGTCATATTGTACGCATTCCCAACAACAGGGATATGACCAGATAGGTACCTGTGGGTGGCGTTTGGTTGAGCTGGGTGCATGTGTGCTATGGAAACTACTTGCATCTCACTCACAGATATGCATGGGGCATTCCAGTTATGCTGGCTTGTGTAGGGACAGCAGCTGTTCCCCAATACTTCAGTCCTATCACCTTTGTGATCTGCAAGTGTTCGGTAGGATGACATTGGTATTCCCTACTACAAGCCCAGATAATGTGAAGCATACCTTTATGTACAATTCCAAGGATGTGCTCATTGCACAGTTACACATTATATACTGTATGTCTGGGGTACTTTTCCCTGTGTACTGCTTGTATATCTAGCCCAGCAGTCATGCCATGTCCATCTTTCAGATGGTGACACATATTACCACCATATATTTACAATGACTTACTGCTAGCATGTGTTATATTGGAGGGAATTATCTTTGGTGCTGCAGTTGTGAGGACTTGGCCCTGTCATTGGCAGTAGTGGGCAATGGCCACTAGGTCAAACCTCAACATGCATACATACTGACCACTCTCACACAATATGGAACACACACCAACCTAACACACACATACCTGCATATTGTACAAATGCAACAATCTAACCTGCTACCTTGGCCACCTCTGGTCATCTGTGCTCCATTGGTATTATACCTACACATGCATGTTACTACATTTCTTCATCGAATTGGGGGGGCACACCTGACTGTTACTACATTTCTACATTGGATGGGGGAGCACACCTGACTGTCACGTATGTACATTGGATTGGGGGGCACACCAGATCATTACTACATTTCGACATAGGATTGGGGGGCACACCTGACTGTTACTACATGTCTACATAGGATTTGGGGGGGCACACATGACTGTTTCTACATTGCTACACAGGATTGGGGGAGGCACACCTGACTGTTACTGCATTTCTACATTGGATTGGGGGGGCACACCTGACACTTGTACACATTTGCTATGACTGTACTGGTATGTTAGGTACTCCATTTCATTCTGTTTTCTAACCTATCATGCAGACTAGAGGCATATCAGTGTACTACAGGTCTTACATTTGATTGACCTCCATATTAGTTTCTGACTTCCTACCCTTCAGAACTAACATCCCAAAGCCTAACTTGATGTAGTCTGTCTGTGAAGGCCTGGGGGTTTACCCATAGGCATCATTCAGAGGCCTTAGCACAGCCTTTGTTTGTGTTTTTCTACACCTATCCTGCTGGCTGAGACTGTTGTTGGGTATGTGAACCTCCCTGACTGGCATGTGTATGTCATATGGACACACGTGGCCCAGCAAATTTCCTGCAGTGGGTTTTGCCACCATGTGTAGTACTGGTCACTATGTTGACACCAGTATTTGTTACAGATATCATGCTGCCACTATAGGTGTCTACTATCTGCTGACATCCCATTCAGCCACCCGATTCCCTTGCATGCTCATATCCATACCATAGATACAGGTAACAACACATACTACTCCATTCGGCAATTGGTAAGGAGAGTGATTTACCTTGCGGGTGTGCCAGGATTGAGGATGGTGTTGGAGGGCTGCCTATGTCGGATGCACATAATACACTTCCTATACATGGTTGAGCAAAGGCAGTGTCATGTTTGGCATCCCTTTTACTGTATGTGAGAGTCAGAGAGAGAGGTATCATTCCCTGGGTACCTCCTGTGTCAGTGTATGTGCTATACATTGCCTTTTTGCCAAGGCCAGGGCATACTGGGCACGCCTCTTTCTGCCTACTGGGGCAGCTCAGGTTGTTCCTCCTCTGAGTCACTCTGTGCCTGTTCAGGCCTTGGCAATGGTGGGGGGCTGTGTGACCCTGCCCCATGCTGTTCCTGCTGCAGCTGTTTTTGCAGGATCATATTGTGTAGCATGGCACATATGATGACAATTTGAGTACATGTAGCTGGGGAGTACTACAAGGATCCAACGGATGTGTCCAGGCACCGGAACCTTGACTTGAGCATCCCAAACACATGCTGTATTACAACACTGGTCTGTGCGTGTTCCTCATTATGGAGTTCTTGTTCAGGTGTGTGTGCATTTCTGATGGGTGTCATCAGCCATGGCTCCAATGCGTAAACAGCATCCCCCACTAGGTGACTATAAGGGATGTCCTCACTGGCAAATCTCTAGTACAGCTGTGTCAGATGCCAGATGTGAGAATCGTGATAGCTTCCAGGGCAGCCAGCACACACATTCATTGTAATGCCCTGGGAATCGCACACGACCTGGCAGCTGATGGAGGGGAAGCCCTTGCGGTTGATGTATACCCTACCCCGCTCACTGAGTGGTGCTTCGATGCATATGCGAGTGCAGTCTATAGCACCCACTACCTCAGGATATTCTGCTATTTGGTGAAAGAGATGCATATTGCTGGCCAATGCCTCTCAGGTGTTGGGGAAATATACATGCTCACTGGCATGTGCTGACATGGCATCCAGGAACTTGTGGAGTACCCTGGATGCTGATGTTTGTGAGATCCCCATGATATCCTCAGTTTGCCTTTGGAAGGTACCTGTAGCTAGTATTCTTAGGCCTACACATACCTTGGTATGCACTGGGATGGGTTCCCCTCTGTTAGTTCTGTCTGTGAGGCATGGCCGACACAGCTCAACAATTTGCTGTAGGAGGTCCCTGTCCACCCTATAGCGCTCCTCTATCTCCAGCTCATGTAGCCCCTGGTAGGTTACCCTGGGTCTGTACACTCTTCTCCATCTCCCCACTGTGGGTTGGTTGACTGAATTCTCATCCTCACCACCCTCAGCTTCTTCCACATGTTGTATGATAGCTATTGCACCCCCTATCATTTTTTGTTTTTGTTTGTTAAAATTTGCCCACTTGTATACACCGGTGGCGTAGAGTATGTGGGGAAAAAACAGAGGGAAAGGTGTTTGCATAGTTTATAGTAGTGTTCTGGGCTGGGCTGGTCTGCTGCCTGTGTAATTGGCTGTTTTTGATACATTTCACCTGGCAGCTATGCTAGTTCTCCTAGATTACCTTCCTAATGCTGTAGTCCCTTCCCTTCCCATTGCCTTCCTGTTTAAGCCCGGGGTGCACCAGTCAAACACAGTGCTCAAATGTGCACACAGCTATTTCCTGGTTTACTTTTTTTTCCCTTTAAAACACGGTGAGTGGTGAGCATAACTGCTTAGACAATGTAAAGAGTGCTACTCCAGTCCACTTACAGTATGGCTGACACACACCCTATGATGTCAGCTAACTCCTAGGCTTGCACCAAGCTATTCCTGCTCTTACACTGTTGGGTGCTGACTAGCATGCAGGGGAAATCTGGGATTCAGTATAATTCCCCTCATTTGCATAGGATTGCCTGCTGATGCATAGTTACAGGTCCCACACTAAGCCTCCCCCTTAGCAATCACTATTCACTGTCCATGTTGTCTTCTGCCTGCCATTGAGTATAATGGCAAACTAGTGATTTTGGTTAGAATGCTTATTTTAGGATTTTTATTTTATTTTTCACCCAATGCCGTTTGTGCGCCACTGCCCTACTCTTAAACAGCCGAGGTCAGCTAAAAAAAAAGTTTATTTTTTTTATTTTTGCAACTGTTTTCCATGCCAATGTCCATATATTTGGCCATTGGCATGCTTTCTACATAATATCCACCCTTTATTTGGAACTGTCATGGCTCTGTTTTGTAGTCTGCAGAAATGTACTCGGTTACTGGCCCAGTACATTTCTGCAGATTACACTAGTCCTGCACGGTCGGCTTCCAGCTTTCTGGATTGCAAATTCACCTCATTTGCATGGATTTCACCTGCAAATGTGGTAATTTGCATACAGGGGCTGAGTCCGTGCAGGACTAGTGCAGGAGCGCTCGTGCACATCCCTACAGCTTATTGCTGGATCTCATGGCAGACATATTGCCTGCTGGAGCTCCTGCACTAGTCCTGCACACCGTGTAGGGCTTGCTGAATCTGGGGGTTTGTCGTGATATGCAGCTGCTATACAAAGTAATGGGAAATTGTGCTAAGCAGAAGTTTTATTTTCCGATTTTCTGTTCTTGCTAGGATATTCGGTAATAGGTTCATAGGTAAGTACTAGGTTAGCTGCCCTTGTAGGCATTTTTAAGCCTAGCCAATTTCCCTTTCAAAGGTGAGAATGAAATGCTGCACATTGTGCTTGTGAGTTAAACACCTTAACCATTATATCATCTCCCATCTCCATATAATCCCACTATATCCCTTTTTACACCAAACCAGGAGGGTCTTCATAATTTGTTTATGTCATCATGGAGGGTTTATATTAAAAGACAGAAAAATAAAAAAAACGCAAATGCCTAAAGAGTGAAAGAAACCAAGCATCAGACTTGCTATTGTGGGGACTGTGCCCCCCATACCCCCCACTAAATATATATTCCAACTCTGAGATCGCACTGCAGTGAAGAGAGGGCAAATATTCTAATCTCCACTGTCCCACAATCTAACAAACAGCACTTCAAGGTTCTGTTTTTTTCCCTCTTTAGGTGTTCACGGTTCTGCTCTTTTGGCCTTGTAATATAGACCCTGTGATGATAGGTGAAGGCTAGTGAAGATAGGTGAAGGCTGCCAGCCCAGCTTGATAGAATTTTGTAGATAATTCTGTCATTTGAAAATATTAATGTAAGCCACAGGCTTGTTGTCTTAAATGAATAAATGCTGCTACATGTGGAACTGCCAAAATGTAACAATAGTGCACTCGGCTGTAAGAAAGCTAAGTCAAGCATATTATGACTGTCTTTGATGTCAGGGCTCAGCTCTGGCTGTCTAGATGAAGGAATTCTTGCTATTGTTTTACGGCCAGACTTAATGGCCAGAATTTGCATGCATAAATTTCCTTTATGGCTTTGCTTCCTGAACCGGTGTGAGCTTACTAAAGAATGCAGCCTGTTAGCCTGGGAGACCCAGGGAAGTGTGAAGAATGATGTAATGTGAACCAGGAATGTGTTTTTAAAAATAGAGAGAATCAGAGAGCATTTAACATTTTTGTCTTGACCATCCAACTCGTCAGCAATGTCTTGCTCTATATGGAAGTTTATCTTAGACTTGTGTTTTTTCTTAGAAATAGCTAGAAACTAGAAAGATTAGAGTAAGTGTTTTTCTGTGATGTCAGAACTGCACAACTGAATTATTTTAAGTATTTTTCTGTGATCTCTGAACTCTTGCCTAGCACTGTGTAGTAAACAGTCTTGTGTTTTGACTATTTGTTATTAAATATTTTTTAAACTCTTTCAACTGTGGCTGTTTTTGTAGAGATAATTTAAGCTCTTTAGAGTAATTGCATGCCTTTGGTAAAATTGTACAAAGCCACTCTAATAGTTTAGCCATGGGCTGTACTACCAATTGGATAATAATATTGCTCAGTAATAAACGGACACCCTTTTAAGGGCCTTTGAGTAGCTGATAAATATTAGTGGGTAGTGGCAGCTGGTACTACCATATAGTCTGGGAAAAGGGGGGCACAACTGGAGAACCTGTGCCAGCCTTCTCCAGGAGTGTCTGTGTAGTTGTTTAAACTCTTCTCAAAGTGTGTGTGTGTGTGTGTGTGTGTGTGTGTGTGTGTGTGTGTGTGTGTGTGTGTGTGTGTCAGCTACTTGGGCAGGGACATGAAGCATTGGTTGGACAGAGAGGGTGCTGGAACCTTTAGCTTTCTCACTTGGCTGAGATCTGGACCCTATAGCTGTGCCAGTGGGGAGCCTTACTGGAGACCTGGAGAGCAAGGGAGTGACCAGCCCTGGACTGACTGTGATCTCTGTGTGCTCTTAAGGGAAATTGCACTTTACTGTGTGTATTTGTTATCCTTTCCTCCTATATGAGACACACCTCACTGGTGTTAGTGGTGAAGATTGAAGATCCTTGATTGCTGGGCCAGGGCACTGGCATCACTGACCCCATTATGGATAATGATCAAGTCATACCTTAGTCCTTACAATTTTATTGGGATGTCCCTAATTTTAGCCCCAAGTAGGCTTATCAGTATCAAAAATTCCATGAAAATATAGTAGGTTATTTGTTCATGGGTTCACAAGTACTTAGTCTACAGACAATTACAAGCCTGAGAAAAAAAAAGTATTCATTACCTCCATGCAGCCTCAAGAAGTTAGATCAGAGAGAATTTGTGGCTGCCTATCCAATTATCATGATTTACCTTGCAGGTGACGAGGATGTCACTCTGAAATGTAGTGAAAATTTGTTCCAAAGGAGAGGGATATGTTGGGGTACATCTATCATGCCAATCAATCATGCTTATTTATCTGTTCCTAAAGGTTTAGTTATTTTTAACTTTTTTATGCAGCAGGTAGGGTGCTTGGGAAGGTTGTCAGGCCATAATATGTTTTTTATGTGGTTAAGAGTATGGTTTGGTTCAATTTTAAGCCCCTAGTACATTGTTTTTAACTCTTTTTACTGCCACGTTACAGTGACTATGTACGTGTTACCAGAAGGAGGCATTTGTAATACATTTCTTAAGAAGATTTTTTTTTCTAATTTTAAACATCTTAGTGTAAAGGTAAGGCTGTTGCAAGTATAATCTTTGGAGTCTCTGCAAATATATAGTGTGGTTTGTGTGTTGGGAGGTGTGTATATACACAGTATATGGTTATACTGAGAGTTTAAACTCAGTATTATAGACATATTTATAGTTGTCAAACATATGCAATGTCTTGCCAGTCAGGCTTGCATTTACTGTAAGTATTTGGCCACAGGCTGCCTCAGGTAAGTATCATTATACAACCTTTGAATTCTAGCTCAAGTAGCACCTGCATACCTACACGAGACCAAGGTTTGGCCCATTAAAATTGATATCACAGAACTGTGCACTGCCAATAAAAGCCTGATTTCATCTTAGTTGAAAGGTCACTAAATCACTAGCAATTTCTATCCTCAGAACCTACATTACTGATGTTGCCTGTCCTCCTGTTCAATTATGTACTCATCTATTCTCCCAAGGGGTGACAACTCATTGACCTGTTTTTGTTAGAAATGAGAGTTAAGCACCAAGGTGTTGTCATCTGCAGCAGATTTATGGATTATTTGCTGTTTTCCTTGCCTCCCTCCATGCTGCTGATAAATTTCAGCTGCAGATTATGAATGCATTTGTTTCCACACGAGCTGTCCTTGGTTGCAGTGATAAGAATTGCTGCCAGCCATGGGTGTCATGCTCTTTTGACTAGATGAAGTCATGGCTCTTTCCATTAAGGTGGGCAGGTTAACATCAGACATTGCATTCCCATCATCCCTCTGTCATCTCCTATTTCACAAGAACTACTCAATGAGCTTCTGTCTCCCAGGCATAATCAAAGCTTTGTTTTCTTTACTATGGAGCAGGCTTACATTGGTTAGAGTTTTTTGTCAAACTGCGCCCTATTTTAACTGTTCACAGATAACGTATGTGACAATACTAGATGGTAGCAGTAAATGGAGATTTTTAGAGGCCATTTAAAGCGTAACAGTTGTGAGTAATGGATTGTACAGTAATATGCAACTACTGAGACAGAAAACATTAATGCAAGAATAATTGAAACATATTTAGTTTAAGTCAAAAACCTTTATAGCATGGTCTTGTAGGGATAACTAGTAAAGATAAATGAAAAATGTCTGACAAGCAAAAAGCTAACATGAAGCTAGGAAGACCTAACATAAGGGAGGGCAATTAATCAGCTATTGAGTTTAACAGTGCAACATGAATAGGGTGGACTAGATGGAGAATATTAAAATTTTATCAGACAGCTGTTGGCTTTAGCTGCTGTCTGGAAAAAAAACATTGCAGCACTTTTCTTTAAAATAGACTTACTTTTAGCTACTCCTATAATTCATAAGCAATTAATTTTCCAATGCCCTCACACAAAGAAATACAAAGTCTGCTTTCTGTTATAAACTAAAACTTTTAAACATTCATGACCAAATATTTAAATACACTAATACTTCAGTAAAACAATAAAAAACAAGAAGAAAAACAAGTTAAGTTGCATCCAAAGAAAAAAAACGATTTTCTCACCTGGAAGCCTAATTGCCATTTTACATTACACAACCAACTACAATGTGCATTTTCTGTGTCAGTTCAGAAGTAGATGATTTTGTCTAGGACACACAAGAAAACATAAATTTTCATTCTGTCCTAAGTAGTACTTTTAAAACTCCTAGAAATAATGACAGTGCAGTAAAACAAGAGAAAATCAGGATGTGAGCAATCCGTCTTACGTACCAAATGCAATTATACACTAAAGTTCAAAGTGAATGCTCTTGTCTCAATATTTTGAGGATTCCTCAACAAATCCTTTTCTTCTGCTGCAAGAGAGATAAATGGTTCTGATCCTAGATAATCTTTTTTTATTGAGATGCCTTTATTCTTGGGCTGAGCTCAAGACTCTCTTCCTGGTATTGAAGGATGATACTGTTATTATCACAGTGTGGGCCTTTCTCTAGGCCATGTTTGTAGAGATTTTATAAGTTACTTCAGTATCAAAATGCTGCAGTAAAAAGACCTGTTTACTGAAGAAGTGAGCAAGATCGCTTCCCTCTGATTTCTTTTCAAAGAGCCAAATAATCTGAAGTGTGTTTTTTTCAGCCTTTTCGTTTCAATTGTAATTTATTGTGAGCCTGGAAAAGAATAAAAGTTTGCAACTCTAGGTCTTCCAGCCATTTTTCTCACAAGACATTATCTTGTACCTGGAACTTTTTCTCATTGTTTTAATTCAGTTAATAGTTGTGTTACACTGGAATGAGTTCTGTCCTTAAAGTCCAGTGCAACTTGAAGGAGTTCTCCAAACACAGAAAGACATTCCACCACACAAGATGAATGATGGGGGACTCCAAGGTTTTTCCTGCACTACTGTATTGCCTGTGTTATCGACCTCATATCAGTCTTTGTAATCAACTAATCAATCAGATTGGCATAAAGAAGTACCTTATTTGTCTTCTTCCTCATTCATCAAATGAAAAAAAAATGAATGATAACAGTTCTAAACTGAGCTGTTTTAGGTAATTAAATTGATTAAGACAAGGCTACTGGAGTTTCATTTAGAAGCTGTTAAACCATCAGTAATATCACAGGAAGCCCTTTTCAATGCTTTTAATTTTATTTTGGCATATTTTGTTTTTCAGATTTTTCTTTCTAGTTTGCTGCAGTATTGTAGGTGAGACAGTTCTTTAGCTTCTGTCATTCCATGGACATAATTTATTTATTTGTTTAGTTATTTATTACTTCAGTTCTGTTTTTATAAACTATTTAATATAATGAACAGTTCTTTCTTGCTGTACTTACTGTGGAAAGTATTTCTAATACTGTAGAAATCAATTTTTTCCTTAGCTAAGTGTGCTTCATATTTCATATTTTGAAAATGTTTATGTGCTTTGATGGCATGTTGTGATGCATTTCCTTATTTGCATATCTTGTTTTTATTTATTTTCCAGTTTATGCAATTTTATTAAGAATGATATCTACCAAAAACAATCTGCACAAGATCAGTAATAAGATAAAACCATAAAATAGTAAACAAAGCAGTTTCATAAATGAGAACATTGATGTCACTTGGATAAAAATGTGCAGTACAATAATGTTATAGGGCATATAATTCATCCTGTATGGTTTATATTTATTTATAGATTTATGTCCATTGATAAATCATATTACTAGACAACCACTGACTCCATATACATCATAACAATTATTGTATGGGACTTATTCTTATCTTACAGTAATATAAAACTGCAGTGGTTAGGGCCTGGGACCACCTGATATCATTATACATCCATTTCAGATCTTGTGCTAAATGTTATAAAACAGGCCCAGTTACCACATTCTTAATACTATTTCTCTTTTATAACAACTGTTCTTTGTGTCCTGTTAATTGTCACTCATACTTAAGTTATATGTTAAAACATATTTTTGCTTTCCCTCTGTAACAGGATGTAAAAAAGAATATTTTGCTAGAGAGAACTAGTATCCATCCTTCTTTTCTGTTTTCCAACACATCAAAGGGTCAAATGATGAAGGTGTCAAGACTGAGCATGAATGGTGATACAATAAAAAACAACTGAATGAAATTTGATTTATTTTATTTAACATTTGTTGACTGGGAAAGTCCAACTAGGACAAAGCCTATTTTCAGTGGAGGCCCAGGGAGAAACACTCCAGATGCATGTCTTTGGAATGTGGGAGGAAACCAGCGCACCTAGCAGAAACTCATGTGAATGTAAGGAGGACATGCAGACTCCACACAGAAGGCATCCCAGCTGAGAATCAAACCAGAGAACCTCTTACTGTGAGGTGACAATGTTAACTGCTGCACTACTGCACCACCAAAATGGTTGTAGAGATTGATTCTAGGGGTACAAATATATAGTCCTAGATAAGCAATATACATATGTCCTACAAGAACGACATTAAAGATGTAAACCTGTGTATTCAGAAAGAATTTAAATGAGACCAGAACAAAATGTAGAAGCTAAAGCAACACTGAGATATATTCTTATGTGTAATAACAACGCAAAGGAAGTAAAAGACATTATAAAGAGATATCAGTGTATACTAGTTGAATTATAAACCATGATTTAGTTATAAGAAAGTCCATAGCTTGAAAAATAAATTGTGTTATAAAGAGCAAAATACACATCTTAGAAATGTATAAATTGGGCATAAGAAAGGCATATATCTCCCATCCATCAGGTCAATATCCTCCCTCACATCTTTCAAAACCACTCTGAAAGACTTCCTAGCTAAACTCTGTCTCTGCTCTTTCTCAAAACCAGGATAAACTGTATTCCTAAATATAAGCAAGTACCTTTTCATTCCTTATACCTCCTCACTCTTCCTTCTTCACTTACTTTGTTACTTTTATCAAATTCTCTTCCCTGACTTTTTCTCTAAATATACCATAAGTCTGTTTTTTCCTCACTTCATATTGCATTTCTGTTTGTATTAGACTAACTTACCTTTAATTTTTCTGCCAACTGTCTAAAATGTCTATAAATATTAAATGATTGTCATGCAACTTGTATCTATTCTTACCAAGGTTTTTATATTTTCACTAATCTGTTATAATTATTGAAACTGCACGTTTTTCTTTTATTTTTTGAATATTGAAAAATTATTGTTCTTAAAATGTTTTGTAATAATCTAGAGCTTTTCTAAATTGGCCTCTGCTGAAAATGGGCTTCTACCCAGTCAGACTTTCCTGGCAATCAAATGTGAATAAATAAATAAGTAATACCATGTTTTATTGAAAGGGGTTACAAATACCTTTATGCATCTAGTTACAAATAAGAAATATGTTTTTAATGTTCTTGCCATCTGTAATACTAAGAATGCTGTTTATCTTGCATCCTGTGATGCTTGTAAGGTGTTTTATGTTTGTAAAACTAATTGTAAGTTAAAAGATTTGATTTCTAGTCTCATACATATCTATCTATATATTTGTATGTATTTACTTCTACTTCCCGAAATCCCACTTCGTTGAACTTCATAATGATGAGACAAAGTTGCCGAAGGTGTAGTTTCACAACCACCATAAAATAACTCCAGGAAAAGAAGCACTTGGCAACCATGGTGAACTTTGACCCTTTCTCCACTATAGTGTGATCTCAGAGCTGGTATATTTAGTTACGGGAGATGTAGGTGGGAAAGCTCCACCCTTGGGTGGGTTTGATTTTCTTTGGTTTGTTGTTGAAGTGCTGCTGGACTAGTGGCTCAATTCCTGGAGTTATTTTATGGTGATCCAGATGGTCATGAAACTACATCTTTGGCAACTTCGTCTCATCATTATGATGAAGTTCATTGAAGTGGGGTTTTGGTAAGGAGAAGTACAGAAGTAATATATGTATATATATATATATATATATATATATATATATATATATATAAAACAAGAAGATGCATATATATATATATATATATATATATATAGTTCCCATTCACATGGCCGAAAGTACATTTCTCCGAACTACATTTTGCCTACAGCATAACTCCGAATTTACACTTCTCCGAAATGGCACTCAGAGATCGCACTGCAGTATGTATGAACAAATATGATAAAAGATAATCCACAGACAGGAAGAACCGAACCAAAAAGCACAAAGTGCAGCTTTATTGAACAACAAACAGATCAATAAATCAAGCGCTTTCGCCAGGCAAATACCTGGCTTTGTCAAGATAAAAAGTAGTGTGACTGAAAAGTTTAAATACTTAAGCATCTGATCACATGGTACTTAATTAGTTCAACAAACATCCACTTAAGAAGGCAGTTAATTAGTAACTGAACTCAGTGAGTGAAAAGTATGCATATGAAAATGCAGAATAAAAGTTCAAATAGTGAAAACACTAAAATCATTTAAAAATCATTTAAAATGATGTACAAATGTGTGCATAAAAATCACAAATATGTAAGATAAAAGACATTTACTAATTGTAACAAGAAAATCATAGCCTAGCCCTTCTCAGCTTTAGTACACTGGATATATTAATGGCCTCATTGAGACCAGGGGATTTTGCAGCATTAAGTCTAAGCTCCCATAAAAGTTCTTTATATTCAAGGCGGGCTTCCCAGTCACCTCCTCTGGCATCCTGGGTCACCTGTTCAAGAACCATAAACTTAAGTTTCATGTTAGGGCAAGAAGCAAGATGTTTAAAAAAAGCATTAGTGTCCTTCTTTTTTGTTTTTTTTTTAAACATCTTGCTTCTTGCCCTAACATGAAACTTAAGTTTATGGTTCTTGAACAGGTGACCCAGGATGCCAGAGGAGGTGACTGGGAAGCCCGCCTTGAATATAAAGAACTTTTATGGCAGCTTAGACTTAATGCTGCAAAATCCCCTGGTCTCAATGAGGCCATTAATATATCCAGTGTACTAAAGCTGAGAAGGGCTAGGCTATGATTTTCTTGTTACAATTAGTAAATGTCTTTTATCTTACATATTTGTGATTTTTTATGCACACATTTGTACATCATTTTTAAATGATTTTTAAATGATTTTTTAGTGTTTTCACTATTTGAACTTTTATTCTGCATTTTCATATGCATACTTTTCACTCACTGAGTTCAGTTACTAATTAACTGCCTTCTTAAGTGGATGTTTGTTGAACTAATAAGTACCATGTGATCAGATGCTTAAGTATTTAAACTTTTCAGTCACACTACTTTTTATCTTGAGAAAGCCAGGTATTTGCCTGGCGAAAGCGCTTGATTTATTGATCTGTTTGTTGTTCAATAAAGCTGCACTTTGTGCTTTTTGGTTCGGTTCTTCCTGTCTGTGGATTATCTTTTATCTTATTTGCCTTGGTTTCTTGGAATGTATGAACAAATATACTATTGTCACTGTAGTGTGATTTCAGAGTTAGTATATATAATTAGCAGGGGGTGTGGGGGGCACAGCCCCCCACATGGACGGTGCAGGAGGGCTTGACCCCCTGCAAAAATTAGAAAAAATTTGTGAAAGAATAATAGTTCATTGTCTTTTCACTAGCATGATTATTAGCTTGAATAAAAAGCTGCAAAAATGATATGAAATATAATGGGTTAATTTAGAAATAGAATAAAATGCTAAAACATAAAAAGTAGTAAGTGTGCTGGTATAGCTTAATTAGATATTGGCATCCATGTAAAGGAGTATGTTACTGAGAAACAAAAGACTGTTAAAAATAACTGCGCAGATGGCAGCTGGAAGGACATCAATGAAGTAAAGAGATGTAACATCAAGCAAGATAAAGTTAGAACATCAAGTTTCAGATAGTGCCAGGAGATCACGTTTCAGATAATGCAAGACTGAGTTTCCCTGGACGACCGAACTTGAAAAAGAATCAAGGACAAATCATAAATTAGAAGAACAAAGAAAAGTTTTATACAAAGGAAGATCGTAATACATCAGACTGAGAAAAATATCAGACTTTTTGGTATAAATATGAGTGTGTATAAACAAGCTTTGGGAATTTGCCATAGAGAGCTGACAGCATTTGTGTTGTATGCTTGTAGATCCAAAAGAAAAATGTAATAGTAAAAATGCATATTAACTGAAGCACTTTGTCTCGGTGTATTTATTGTACTTAGTACAATACAGTAATAAGATTAGTTGGTCACAATAAATAGTTAAATAAACTTTGGTATGCATTTATGTAAATGCAAATAACAGCAAGAAACCAACAGAAGACATCATATAATTCTTCAATTAGTTAATGTGGTTTAACTCTTTTCCATTTTGGCAAAGTGCCGTTTCGGAGAAGTGCAAATTCGGAGTTATGGTCTTGGCAAAGTGTGATTCAGAGAACTGTACTTTCTGCAATGTGAATGTGTCTATATATATATATATATATATATATATATATATATATATATATATATAGATATAGATATATATGTATATAATCACACACACGCACACACACACACACACACACACACACACACACACACACACACACACACACACATACACACACACATATATATATATATATATATATATATATATATATATATATATATATATATATATATATATGGGTCCCCTTCAGTAGATTGAACATATAACAAGTTCAAACCTCATATGGCCGCGACCATATGTTCGAACTTGTAAATGTTCGATCGGACTGAATGGAGATCTCCGTACAGTGTGGAACGGGAAGATTTCCCTTTTCCGCAATGTAGTGCGATCTTGGAGTTTGTATATTTAAGTAAGGGGAGTGTGGGGGGGGGGTGCAGGTGGGTGTAGCCCCCCTGCTACAAACGTTTAATTTTGTTTTTTGTTGTTTTTTTCTTTTTTTACTTTAGTGTTCGAACTATTACAAGTTCGAACGTATGGTCTTGGCCATATGTGATTCGAACTTGTAATATGTTCAATCTACTGAAGTAGATATATATATATATATATATATATATATATATATATATATATATATAAAATATATGGGTCTACCTGAATTTGTTGAAGTGCCACATCATCGAATCTCACTTCATTGACACTCAGACACTTCATTGGAACTAGGAAAATTTTCCCACGGTAAGTAACTGCTTGTGTGAGACATTGAATTTTGCCCTTTTCCCAACTGTAGTGTGATTTCGGAGTTGGTATATTTAGTTAGGGAGGGTGTGGGAGGTGTGGAGGATGTAGCCCCCAACCTGGGTGGGTTAGGGATGGTGCGGTTTAGGTTTTTTATTTTTTGGTCACTTTCTAGAGGCTGGTAGAGTGCCTCTGATGTCCTGTTCTTTGCTTTTGCAACTCCTTTCTTAGACTCTTTGTTAGCCAACCAGTAGTCTTTCCTAGCCTGGTCCATCTCCTATATCTCTGTCTAATTTTATCTAATTTGTAGCTATCAGCCTTTGTTCAAAGGTACAAATGTGATCCATTACACCACTCATTTCATTAGATCCATGCCCAAAATATGAATGAAAGATAATTTTCTCCTGCAAAATCCTTATATCTTCTGTAAGTTGCTCCTCAGTCATTATTAAAAAGTTATTTATCAGCTCCATATATTGTATAGTGAGTTTGATATTCAGCAGCTGGCACTCCCTTAAGAGTTCCAGATAGATCTCACCATATGATGAAATTTTACAAATCTAAAGACATCTCAGGACAACATATAAAAACATATACACCTCCAAGCTGAACTGTTGCTACTGCAACTTTATAAGGTGGCACAAAGAAACTATATCAGATTGCAAGGCAAAGACAGAAAGATAAAGAAGATAATCAGACAACCTTCATAAGGGGTATCAGCCACACCCTGCTCACTAGTCCACAGGACATCAAAGAGTGATGGAAGGAGTACTCCCAACAGCTTTTGAATGAAGAAAATCATACAAAAGCTGTACTGCCCCAGACCCAAGAAAGATGATATGGGCAGTTTTCAAGCGGTTTGAAGTCCCAGAAACATTGGTAGAATTAGTGCTAGCTATGCACAAGGACCCAATGACTTAAGTATGAACACTGTTTGGTCTCACATAGAGGTTCCCCATGGGAGTGGGTGCACATCAAGGTTCAGCTCTGAGCCCACTGTTGCTCATGCTGGTGATGGATTACATTAGCAAACAGGCTGGAGGGGACAGATCAACAAAGTTGCTGTATGCAGATGATGTGGCATTACTCTGAGCAAGAACTTCAGCAAAGGATTGGGTAATAGAATGCAAAACTGAAGGCATATAGGATGAAACTGAGTACAGAGAAGACAGTGCTAATGTCAGCAAATTTGGGAAATCAGAAGAAACTGAGAATTGAGATGGAAGGGAAGATAGTGGGATAGTTTAACAGCCTCAAGTATCTGGGATGGCTGATTGAGGAGAAGAGAAGTCTGAATGAAGAGGTCCAAGCTAGAATCAGAGGGGCTACAGCTAACTGGAATAGAGTGTCAGGTGTAGTGTATGACAGAAGAATGCCAAATAAGCTGCAAAGTAAGATGCAGAAAACAATGGTGTGACCAGTACTACTGTATAGTACAGAAACCTAGGCCGTAAAGGCACAGCAGATGAGGAAGCTGGAGGTGATGAAAATGAAGTGCCTGTTATGGGTGGTAGGATGGACACTGTGACACAAATTATGAAATGAGAAGATAGAGCAGAAGCCAAAGTATCTCCAGTTTCAGAAAAGATGAAAGAAAACAAATTATGGTGGTTTGGACATGTGCAGAAAAGCAGAATGCAATCTGGTGAAGTAGATTTGGGATAGACAGGAAGAAGGCATGAGGAAATGAGAGCATTTAGCAAAGAGGTGGATGGATTGTGTGAGAGAAGATCTGCAACTGTCAGGCATGAGTGTTAAAGAAGGCAGGAGTGTGGCACTGAATTGAAAGAGATGGTGACGGTTAACATGACACCCCAACCCCATGTGGAAAATTGGAAAAAGGGGGTTGATGATGCTGATGATGATGAACCTCTAGCAGAGAAAGTCAGATTATTTTTATAACTTGTCAGTGAATGAAAAAAAAGCTTTGAACTCCCTTATGAATAATAATGACATTGTAATAAAAATACAGATAAAGGAGATGACATGGGTAATAATAGATAGGAGGTCATATTATGACAGCATCCTTTAGCTGCTGAGATAGGTGCACGTCTTTGGAAACTAGTAAGACACAAGTAAATAAAATTATTAATAAGGTGAATGTAGACATTTATTTAGTCTACTTAGAAGGCTTTTTGTCACTCGATGAATTTAATTTCTTTCATATACCTCATTCTATGATACCAATACATTATGGATTGCCTAAGATTCATAAAATTGTTGATGCAGCTCCTATAAGATCAATCATTTCTACCAGAGACTGGGTAATGAAACCTTCATCTAAATATTTAGAGAATAAAGTAAAAGGCATTCTAAAACTATCCAGGAATTATATCAAGGATAGTTCTGATTTTCTGATGTAGCTATATGACCGGTCTTAGAATCAGGTTCATACCAATTATTTGTGTGTCACAATGGCTGTAGGTTCTTTATTTATGATTATAGCTAATGAATTTGGTGTAAACTGACTGCCCACACCATAAAATAAATTCTGAGGTCAATACTATATATGCCTTGATTGATTTGATATTAGCTAATAATGTGTTATTTATAGTTATTTTACAGTATCTGCAACTAAAGAGAGTAGCAATGAGAACCCTGTGGTCATCACATATGCAAATATTGTGCTGGCCCAATAGGAAGGTGATTTTATTATTTTGAAAAAATAATACATATGTAAATAAGATTTTATTTTATAAGATGTTTGTGAATGGTATTTTTATGATTATGGGATGGAGATTCAAATTATGTATCCTTATTTGTACAATTCATGACATCTACTCAAGACCTTTTTTAAAGTTTGAAGTCTCTTTTTCTTGTAATGAGATTAATGTTTTGATATTAATCTAACAAACTTGCAAGATATTAATTTGAAGACATCTGTATATAAGAAGGATGTAAATAAGAACATCTTGTTACGTAGGACTAGTGTCCTTTTCTGTTTTCCAACAAATCAAAGGGTCATGTGATGAGGCTGGTGAGACTGAATATTAATGATGATATAATGAAAGAACAATTGAATGAAAGGGTGATAGAGTTTGAGTCCAAGGGGTACAAATGCAAAGACCTTGATATGTAATATACTATGTCCTATAAGAATGACATAAGGGAAGTAAACCTGTATATTCACAGAGAATTTAAATGGGGTCAGAAAAAATATAGACTATAAAAAATATAAGATATATTCTTATGCATAATAACAACACAAAGCAAGTAAAGAACATTATAAAGAGACACTGGTATATATTAGGTGAACTGGAAAACTTATAGATGAGATACCACAATGTGGTTTTAGGAAATCCCAAGTCTGAAAAATTTGTATTATAAAGAGTTAAAGACACATCTTAGAGATATTGAAAGTTGGCATAAGAAAGGCACAGTGCCATGTTTTAGTTGTTGTTTTTTATAAATACGTAAAAAAAGCATTTACAAATACTTTTATACATACAATTTCAAATAAAAATATAATAATATGAATATTGTTTATCTTGCATCATGTGATGCCTGTAAGGTGTGCTTTATAAGTTAAAAGACTGGATTTGTAGTCATATATCAGAAATAAGGAACTGCATTCAAACTAATGCTCTGTTTAAGCATATTGAATCTAATGGAAAAAAACATCATTTTACGTTTATAGTATTACAGACAATATATTTATCAGCTTGAGGTGGAGATGTAACTAAAACATAAAGTGTGGAATATAAGTGGATAAATGACCTTCATGAAGATGTATATCTTGATATAAATGAAGGTTTTAGTAAAAAAACACTAGTTATGTTATTATAGCAGAAATGCAACTGATGCTACATCTTCAAAGTTTAATTTAATAGGTGTCATGAGAAATTCTAAAATAAATCCAAAAACAAAACAAATGTTTTTGCAGGGGGGCAAGTCCCCCTGCACCCCCATGTGGGGGGGGGCTGTGCCCCACAGCCCCAGCTAGTTAAATATACCAACTCTGAGATCACACTACAGTGAGGAAAAGGAAAATCTCCCATTCTGCACTGCATGGAGATCTCTGTTCAGAATTTCAAAGTTTTAAAACTTTGATCATATGGTCTTGACCATATGAAATTCGATGTTTTAAACCTTCGACATTCTGAAGGAAACCCATATATAGGTATGTATGTGTGTATATATATATATATATATATATATATATATATATATATATATATATATATATATATATATATATATATATATATATATATATATATATATATATATATATATATGTAAAGACTGTATGGATAAGCCGCCCCACACAGAATAAAGTTAATGATTTGCAGCATTGACCCTGGTGACCACTACTCAATAATAGCTGCTAAACTCACTTAAGTTACTAACTTGTTTTTTTCAAATGTGCTTAAGTCACTAGTTGTTCTTGTTATGGCCAGTATTCAAAATAATCAACATTTTAAGTTAAGCAAAATATTAAACAAAGAAAAACTCTTGCAAAATGGAGATTACTGTAAAAAATATTAAAATATATGTCTTTGTCTTAAAAATAATGAGAGCGTTTCAGAAATGCTGATGGTAAAATAAATAAAAGTTCTCAAAGCTCTATTAGTCATGTCCACATGTAGAACAGACCAACCAATCACTTACATTGTTAGTCAATTCTATTTAAAAACAAGTTTTAATTTAGAATATATTGATAATGAACATTAACATAAAATAGTGGCATAAACAGTAGATACGAATTTTATTAAAAAATATATGATAATTTAATAAATATAATTTTAGTTTGAAATAAAACATGGAACTATATAAGCAATGAAACTCTTTAACATATCAGTATTTATTTTTAAATACATCAATGCTGTCATGTTTATTTAAGTGGATAGAATGGCTTTATTTTATTTGTTTTCCATGGTAGAGCATTGTTCTTCATGAACCTTTTTTAGACTCAGCCTGGGAGTGGTGACTGGTTAAGTGACTTGCTGAAAATCATTCAGTTAGGCAATGGAGGTTGACAGAATCAAACCTTGCACCATTGGATTGCAGGAAACAGTTCCTTAATCCTCTGAGCCAACTGCCAGACAGATTCATCAACCTTGATTTGTCAACAAAGTTCCATACATTCAAACTCTAGATCACACCACCTTGATCTGTCTTTAAATTAATTTATCACAAACTACAAAGAAAAAAATAAGCAAAATCACAAGATGAATATCAGAAAAATAAAATAAACAAATTAAAATTGACATTACTAGAGTCATATACACCCACTGATGATGATTACACACTTTATGTTAACAAAACTTCATCATAGGTACTTACTAGACTATTGATCCTTGAGGATCTTAAAATATTAGCCCTGCATTTCTGTAAAGTTTTTAGCCCTTGTAATTTAAGCACACATAACTTAAAGTATGGCAGAACATTTACATGTTACCACTATGCATAAGAGACAGGGTGAATAAAGCAGTGTTGAATTTTCATTCAGTTTCCCAGCCATTCATCTAGATTGCATTAGAATAGAGTAAAATAAATTGGTGAAAAATAGAGATTAAAGTTATTACACCATAATCTATATAGTAATTGCAGAGCCAAGCACTGGCAATACATGGGCATCAGCAGCATTTTATCCTTGGGGTGTCTTCATTGTTTATCCAGTCATACTCAGGGTCATAAAAAACAGCCTTTATTGTGGGAGCACATTAGTACTTAAACATCCAACCTATAATGGCATACAGCTACCTAAGAAGTTTTACTACTACTCATCTGTGTTCTACAGTTCCTATGATTCAGTCCAAGACCACTAATAAGGACCAGAAGAACTTTAAAGCACTCTTCTGGTACATATAATAAGTATTGTTTCTGAAACATTCTAGTTTTTCCTCTCCCCCTTGATAAGGGACCAGAAAAGTTTTTGTTCATTACACTTAGCCAAAACCTCTTGTCTAAAGTATTATTTCTGGCATTTTTAATCAGAATTATGAGTCTTTTTGTATCACTCTTGTGCAAAGTCAGAAGCAGATCTAAAATGAAACATTAAAGAATAGAACAATAATGAGGGAAATGCTTACAAGTAAAATTATTATGATATCAAAGTGTCCTTCAACTATGTAATTGCTTTAAACTTGGAAAACTGAGCCCTGCCATCATGGTGCTTCTCAGTTTTATATTCTTTCCCTATATGCGCATCTTTTTTTTACCTCACGTCATTCCTTCTCCTCCAGCTTTAACAGATGCCTGAGCTGGTAACTAAACTTGGATCATCTGGGTCATAGTCATATACCCATGAATAGGGTCAATAGCCAGGATTTATTTCTCCAATCATAGCTACTTAAAGTTAGGAGTTGTCAGTAATGGTAGACACACTTCACCTATAATTTTATAGAGAAGTGAGGGTGTCCAGAATAACAGGCAAAGTTACTTGGTCAAGTGTAACAGAGCAAACAGGCAAAGCACTGATCGCCTTTTACATGCTGGGCAAAGCCCAGCCACCATGGTACAGTAAACTCCATATACACCCTGTAGAATATTAACTCATATAACTAATGACAATTCTGCCAAACTTAATGTTATGTTAGTTGTGTCTGTCAAGCCATAGTGAATGTTTTTGTTGTATCAGGTATTGACACAAAAAAATACAATCAGACTGACCAATTTATTGAAGACAGAAAATGGGATAGATTATTATATCCAACTGATTTCAGACACCTGACAGTCATATAACTAGGAACACTTGCAGTTTTGTTATGTTAATAAATAATTAAGCCTAGATGATGAACAGGAGAAGAGTTGCTTTAATATTGGTGCAAAGTGAAGAACTGAGGCCCAGTCATGAATGCTTTCTGTATAAAAAAGGTGGGATTGGTTATTACTGGCAGGGGAGTGAGTTGTGCTAGGCCATATAATGATACTCTATTTGTGGGTATATAGTGAACTGTAAGGACCAGTGTGTGCTGCTTTCAGCATGTATTATAAATTCTTACTGAATATTAGTTAACAACAAATCAGTAACATCACATATGTAGGTTTTGAATGGTTGGGTGGAATGTAGATGTTAATCATTTAACGAACTTTATCTGGATAATAGACACACTATATTTATAACAGAGTCTCTTACATTTTGGGGAAATAAAAATGTAAAAGGGAAATAAGGCTACTACAAGATTAAAGAGCCACATCCTCTGACCCTTTTTGTAACAGTTCTGAGTGGAAAAGGAATAATTTGGTATTAAAACCCAGCAGTCTAACACCTGCCATTTTAATGAAGATTCATATGTGATCAATATGCCTTGTGATATTAAGGCATGTAGCTAAGGCAGATCATAACAAATGCTTCTAAAATGTATGTGAGGCATTTACAATAATAAAGAGTGGGACAGATACATGTCCTTCTCTTGCACTTACTTAAGACTAGGGTAACAAAATAAACACAGAATGGCAAAGTAACAATACTCATAAAATAGAATGCAATACATGTTAAATAGCAAAGTGCTTGAGTGTAGTGTCTACATAGTGAATGCAAGCTGTGGAAAAGACATATCCATATGGTGTAATGGCTAGAAGCTTACAAATATATCAATGCTCAGATAATATAGACATCTGTTGGAACAAGTGGAAACTATAAAATAAAATACTAGCCAGCATTTTCAGCAAGGAGGTATTGCCTGCAACTGCAGATACAGTTTATAGAAAAATATCATAAGCCAAGGTTTAGAATAAATGGCAGTAACAAGAGACAGTGCATGTAGGTACTTCTGTATGGGTCACTAAAGTGTCCACGGGTAACTCCTTGCATCTGTTCTTTGAGAACTATAAACTAACTTTCCATTTTATATATTGTTCTTTGAGCAAATTTAGCCATAATAACTAGGTGATTTTTTAAGAAAATGGAGGTAAGTGTTAGACCTCAGTTATAGATGCTGAAACAGCTACCTCTAAGAAGAGCAGATGTACAGTGTAAAAGGTATGTTGGCACAGTGGTTAAAGTTCTTCATTTGATTTACTTGACATTTGCAAAGTCTGACAAGGAGAATAACCCATTTTCAGTGGAGGCCTGGGGAGAAAAGCTCCATACTGACATTTTTTTTAATGTTAGTTTTTTTTTCTTATTTTGTGTCTGGGGGTTCAATCCTGACCTGTGATTACTGTCTACATGGAGTTAACAAGTTGTTGTATTTGAGTTTTATCTGGGAATGTTACTTTTCCCGATTTAGATGATCAAGTTTCAGACTGCGTCATGGTTAAAGGTATCTATGAACAATGAGCTATGTTGCCCAATTAACAAACAGATGAAACTTATTGAGTCAACAGTGAAAAGATAACAAAATCATATAGCTAAGAATATAATAACATACTAATAATCATTAGGACTCTGTAGATTGAGTGAGGTTTAAGAAATCAGCAGAGTATTAGCAAAAGCATCTGGTGAGCCACACTGAAAAAGAAATAAAATATTTAAAGGCTAGACAAACTGATTAGGATATAAGAACAATCACGCAATTTTAAATAAAATAACTAGAGAACCGGACGATAAGAAGAATGAAAAATGTACAGCTCAAGTAGCAAAAATGAGGACATGCTAGATAATTACACAATATGAACACTCATGTTACTGTAAAAAAGATATTGCTTTTAATATCCTTTGAATGCAAGAAATATGAATAGGGTGATAACTAGGTTCTAATACTAAGGATATGTGGCCTGCACAACACATCATGTAATGTAAGTCAAAAATGCATGTAGTATGCTGACTTTGATATATCAGTTATAACTGGATACTTCAGTGTGACAAGTGTAGCGGTAAATGAGGTGGGTGGGGTGAAAAAATACAAGATTTGATGCACAACTCACTGTAAAAGTTTAACTATGGCACTAAAACCTTCTGCTCCCCAGTATATAGGGAGACGCATTTGGCTACTTCTCATGTAGCTGCCGCTCCCAAGCTATTGTTTTCACTTTTCTTTGTACTGGACTTCTATAACAGTGCTTCTGGTCATCATCTGTCACTCACTGTATATTTTATCTGCTGTACTCATGGCTGAAACTACCTAGATGCATAATGATCAAGCTAAGCTGCTTTACCATGCAGCTGACCCTTTCAATATTATAGCATCTTTTCTGAATGCTGTACTAACAGAACACATGTGCTCATTTCTCGCTTTTTATACATTATGACTGACACACAGAATGCCGATCTTTGCCTGATGTGTGCTGGTTAAGCTAGACTGCTACCACATTTTGTCTCTGTACTTCTCCCTGCGCTGCAGTCATGTAACAAAAGTATGAGCAAACAACATCAGATAAAAATAAAAGCACTGACCTAGCTGGAAGACATATTTTTATTGTAAACACTTTTATTCTTGTTGGATTGCTTAATCACTCATCTGTAATACCATGAGCAGTTACTTAAAGAACTTGCCTCTTTGAAACTGACTATATGTTTAAGTCTGCAGTCAAATTTGCTGACATCTTCAGATATATATTTAGTGAAAGTTCTAATATATGAAGAAAACATCTTGTCTAGGACTAGCAGAAGCATTTTGAAAAGGATTGGGTGTAGACGTCAGTCTAGAAGTGGACAAAAAACAGGTTGCAACAGAAAGTGTCAACCCCCCCCAAAAAAAAAAAAAAAAATTCCAAACAAACAAAAAAGAGTACACAGATCATGAACAAAAGAAAAGGAAGGAAAAGTGGAAAGTCCACAATTGTAATGGCAAGTATAGAGAACTGGTGAAACAACCACATGTTGATCAAGGTTTGACTGATGAAGGGCTAAAGAGAGGTGAATTTAAACCAAAAGATGAAAGATTTAAAAAGCCAACTCAGGATAGTGTAATTATCTAGATTACAAAATACATGGAGGAAAGTGGGAGACATTCAAATGTCAATTCTGTATCACAGAACCAGAATCTGTAGCACATCTCATTTCTGCATGTGATATAATAATAGTTTGAATGTTTGTACACCGAAGGGTACAATAATGTAACAAGATAATTGTGCACAAACTCCAACATACAGGCAGCAGAGAAAACATTGAAACATGAGCTACAAACAATTACAGAAAATGTAGAAGTACTGATCACACAGGATCATCCAATACCAGAAGTCAAGAAAGTAAAAGTAAAATAATCAGCTATTGCAGTCAGAGAAAAAACAAAAAAACAAAAAAACAAACAAAAAAAAAGCCAAAATAAGCTAAGAGAAATTACAGTTGTGTGGAGTAAAAACAATCATATACTTCCAGTTAAGAGTAACATGGTTAATAAAAAAGTAATTTTCAATCATACTTACATGTGTTGCTGATACAGATAGCTTCATACTTCAGTGGGTGCAGAGAAGAGCAATTTTGCTAAGCATCAAATAGTGGAAGCAATATTAATTTAATTAACTTTAATTGTAGCCTGATTTACAAATGGGATCCATTACTACCACGATATTAGACATCCTGAAGATTTAGTGAAATTAAAAAAAATATGTAATGACTGAAATTGTGTTATGTAATACTCATGACACTGCATTTTCTAGATGTAATAAAGATGTGCAATGATATTGTGCTCAGAGTATATTGTGTATTTGACTAGTTTCTACTAAATTTGTATGCAATGGAATACATAAAAATATCTAAAAAAACAACTATTCATGAAACTGACAATCCACTATATGTAAAACAGTGAAAATAGCAAAATCTGAACACCGATAGAAAGCTACAGCTACTAATTAGTGAACAGTGAGAAGCAACAAAGCCATTAATGCTTTACATTTCTTGATTATTTGTGTTAATAAATATGTTGCAGAAATTGGATCTTTTTACCTTGCAACATCCTAACAGTATTTCCCTGACTGCACATAAGCAAATCTTAAACAACACAAATGACAACACTCAGGAAACCAAAAAAGATTACCAAAAAAAAAAAAACTTGCATTAAAGAATGCAACAAAAACATAATTGTATTTGTTATCAGGGAAATAAATACCAAAACAACTAAAACATGCACAGACTCACACACACACGCGCACACACACACACACACACACACACACACACACACACACACACACACACACACACACACACACACACACACACACACACACACACACACACACACAAAATAACTTAATATATGTAGGGGGCAAAGCTCCTCCACATTCCATTATGTTTATATACTAAGTATGCAGTTGCAGAATAATTATGTGAGGACCATCAATGGTACAAAGAAAACCCCTTCCCACATGCTAGTTGATCAAATCAGATATTGATGAAAATTGCAGAGCACTTCAATGCTGATGAAATAAGCATGACACCTTATGAAATACACCTTCTCCCAGACTACAATAGATATTGAGGCAAAAAAAGCCTTGCTATTTAAGCAAATGAAATATACCCAAATAAACTAAAACAGATTGTTGCACACCATCAAAATATAGTATGTCATTAATAATCTCTGTAAAATCTCTGTATAACTTAAATTGCTTTTGACCTGTACCCTATACACTCCTTACTTATATATTATGTTCAGGACCCACATTCAGATAAAGAGTAAAATACACTTTAAAATATATAACCTCTTTTTCTCCTTCTTCCAGTGGTACTGATCTCAGAGAAAGACAAACTGCATAGTGAACACGGATATAAGGGCAACACACTGCATAAAGGAAACATAAACCAAGCAAAACACAATCAGTTAAATGCAACTCAAATAAAACTGAATCACTGTACTGATGAGAAAACATCTGACAATGCACAATGGTCATATGAGGTACAAGAGAGTCATCTCCGCTTTGGAGAGGAAGTGGCACTGTTACATTATCCACATAAGGTGGGAAGTAGTATGTGTATCTATGTTTTACACTGACTTGCTCTAGTTCTCTTTGCTTTTATCTAGTTTGCTTAGGCTGCATTTACTCAGCCTGTTGTTTTCTCAGTAATACTTGGTAATTATTGTACCAATGTATGAATGCTTAGTATGTTGTGGTTAGTACTGTTTCAAAATCAGCACACAGCTGAAGAAGAAGAGGAATCGTTGTTTATACACTTTATCCTCTTAATTACAGGTCCTCTGTTATCTCGACAGGAACCCAGATGGTACTTTACGAAGCAAAACATTTCGTAAATACCCGCAATATAATACTTTATTACATGCAACTAGTATGCACCCTAGCCACATCATCCGGAATATACCTAAATCCCAGTTCCTCAGGATACGCAGGATTTGTTCTGCAAAAAATGACTTTGAAGAATCACAACAAGATCTAACTAACAGATTTAGAACCAGGGGATACAATGAGCCTGACATTCAGTTGGCACGTCACTTTGCAACCAATTCCACCAGAACTTCCCTTCTTAAATATTGTGACAGAAATAGGGATGCACAGGATGGAGGATTACAGTTTATTACTACCTATGGGAGTAACATCAATTTGATTAGAAATACCATGATGAAACATTGGAACATCCTCACTGCCAATGAGGATATTGCCTCCTTAGTCAGTAACACTTGTCAATATGGCTACCATAGAGGGAGAACACTAAGTTCATTTTTTTCACATTATAAGAGGATAGGTTCAGGTGGCATTATACATCAACAACTTACGATGACTGGTGACAAACGCGGCCATTGTTCATCATGTCCATTTATATTCATATCCAAACAATTTTCCAGTAAAAACACTGACAGGATTTTTAACATGAAATTTTTTGGCAACTGTAATAGTGATTGGGTGGTATATCTTGCGACTTGCACATGTGGTTCATTTTATGTGGATCAGACATCATGGGCATTGAGATTACGCATGTCGGAACATCGTAGTGACATTCAAACCAAAAGAGAAACCAACGCTCTGTTCAGGCACTACACACAACGTCATACCGCTAGATTTCAATTTTGTATTGTAGATAGAATTTTGGGTGACAGATCCAACAAACAGGGATGGCATTCCATTCTCAACCAAAAAGAGAAATACTGGATTATCAAGCTAGGGGCATTATTTCTCCTGGTTTAAATGATCATTTATAACCAATTAATATATCCAATATTGAATGTATTATCATACTTATGTTTTATTACCATATTTGCTATTTGGATCATCTATTTTTTACTTGTTATTTTTTATTTTCTAGTTTGTATTTTTCCTTCCAGTTTTTCTTTCAGGCAGTATTATGGGCATGCCTAAAATCCTCTGGAAGCACATCATTGGTCTATGGACCTTATTTAAACCTGCATTTGTGCATTATTTCCTGTTTATATATTTTTTGTTCCACTGAGGAAAGCCATGTTAGGCTGAAACCGGTCTGGATTATTGAATTATTCGATATTTATTAAAACACTTAAGTTTTACCTTAGTGTTGCTGTTGTTTTGTTGCTGATATATACAGAGTTTTGTGCTGGCATTTTTTCAGTTACTGATAGTTTGTTTTGCCTTGCACTTGGATCCTACTTGCAGGGCTTTTCTTTTTTTCCTCTGTTATCTCACCAACATAGAAAAAGGCCACAATCACAGGCATTGAGATAACTTAGCATGTGTTATGTTTTTTATCAGTAGGAAGTTAATTTAAAAAAAATCCTCAGGATGCATTTGGGTACTTATCTCACTAGTACATTAATTGTGAAATTGGAGTAATTTATAGATTCATAGATTATTAAATGTTTCAACATTACTGTTTATATCTTGAAAGCACTTCCCTCAGGCTTTACCTCCTTTCTCCAAGAGAGCAATACAAGTCATTCCTAGAGAAAATTAGCCCTTTCAGTCATCTCGGTTGTGATTAAAGGAAACTAGTGAGTCACACTCCTTATTATATAGGGGATGTTTATTCCAGAGGGCTGTGTGGTGCCGGGTTATAAGCTTCTCCCTCTACTGTGTTTTATTTATCTGTTTCTGAAGGTGTATTTCTGTAACTCCCCTTCCCCAAAGTCTATAAAACACTGTATACATGGATAGAGTTTCCAGCTTCTATTGATAGCTTTAGTCCTATGATCTTATTTTAGGAACCTTTTTGATCTTTTTAATTGCTTGATATGTTTAGTGAGATACATCTCAAAGGGGTTATTGTACTTCATAATTGTTCTGCTGAGTAAAAGGGAGTGGTATAGTATATTAATTGTAAAGTATCTCTAAATATTGATAATATTCTTTTGGCAATTAGCTGTGCTAAACAAAAGGATTTCCTGGCAGCCATTGTGACATGACCCTAGAAGTGTGATGCTGCCATATGGAGGGAAAGTAGACTGACGGCTGCATCCCATCAAGGTGAAATACCTGAGGGACTACTACTGGGTAAGTGCAGGAACACAGCTAGGAGGCAAGCTAAAGATAATCCAAACAACACTATCCATCCTCATTACACGTGTTTCCACTCCCCACAACAGGTGACTGTGGTTATCCACTTGAGCCAGGGTTAATGGCATTGTATCAAGAACCATCCCACCATGCATAGGTTGCCTAAAAAAGAGCACATGCAATAACCAGAAACACTACAGAGGACGTGTTAAATGTACTGAAACTAGGGTGAGATGTCTGGACACATCTGGGGATGCACTGCAATACACATGTGAGAAGGAAGCACATATGATAATGGTGTGTACCATGCTGCACAAAATGCTAACTAGACCACATGGTGGTTTTTGTGCTGCAGATATGGGTGAGCTACCCCAAGAACCCCAGGTGTCTGAAGAAGGCATCCCATAGGTATCAGAGGAGGAGCAGGAGGACACAGGGGACAGAAGAGACAGCCATAGGCAATGTAGGGTATGACCACAAGTGCAGAACCAGGCAACACAGCAGCATCTGACAAACAACTTTGAGTCATGACAAGCCACATGTACCTGAGTACACAGATTGAACACTGATGTTCAGGTGTTGCCCTGACACAGCAACACAGATTGTATCTAATGGCAAGTACCCACCAGATGTACACACTGAGCGTCAGACAGAACACCATAATCATAACATATTACACCATGAACATATGCAAATTTGTCACAACAGAGATCATCAACGAAGAGCACAACTGAAATGGAAAATAGTAAGGTGCTCCCATCTCTACAATATAATAATGCAAAAAATTACAAACCACAAAGGAGATAATGCAGAAATTTTAATATCAGAAGACACATATCACTGTAAAGTGGTAAGTCAACAATATAAGCCAGCTATTTGTACTACCCTGTTAGATACACTCAAATGCACTTCAGGATGGCCACACTGATGTCTCACACAAGGGTCCACTCTGCCCCAACCATGTACAGACTCATGTTGCCGTGGTTGCTCCACAGAGGAGATGGATGGGGTTATAATACCATGTTGAGATAAAGGAGCATGACTGCAAGTTGAAGTCATACTGACTGGCTGCACCACAGGAGATGGGCCAGCAGTTGTGCAGGCTGCACCAGAAACAATGATTCTGAATGGCCAGTGGTGGTTTTGCAGACAGGTGGCCTGCCTCTCCCATGTTGCAATTTGCTGAACACATTCAGGGAACACAGAATACTGCAGCTAGTATGACACTGCTGCAGTACCATTTATTCAAAGCTTCACGTCAATATTTTTTACATGGGATGAAGGCCAGTCATTTCTCCAGAAGCCAAAGGCTCTGTCTCCTCAGTCACCTATGTTCTGAGGTCTTCAAACATAAAGCAACTTGTACCATGGTCTTTCAGGATTAAACTAATGGGTTTAGATTATTCAGGAATCAACTAATTATTAGATGGGTTGTGGTCTGATACTGGCTTGCCTTAGCCTGCACTATACTATGGTTTAGCAGAAGTCAGTGTAAAATCAAAAATAGTTTTGCAAGACATATTTCCCGGAGTTAGTGATAAATTAATTAACATTTATGTTATTGGTGTTACCACACATGCAGAAATAATGCCACAAGAAAATTATACAACATGTGAAAAAGGTGTTGAATCCTGCTCTTACCAAAAATATTTAAATAATGATGATTTGTATGGAGTACAGAAATAAAATAAACTGTTTCTTTCTGGGTGCAGAAAGCAACAGATGTATATCTTATGGAATGTATTATAAATGAAACAAGAAAAAAAACCTAAAGGATTTGAAACGGTATAGAAGAAAGTGGGGCTATAGCAAGCAAAGAAAGACAAATGTTTTATTACAAAATGTCACTCGTAACATGCATTCAATTGAATATTAATAGAAGAAAGCTATGAAAAGGACAGTAACTGGGTAACAACAGACAAAAAGCACTGAAGGTACAGATAGATAGATAGATAGATAGATAGATAGATAGATAGATAGATAGATAGTTTCACCACAGTCTTAATCTTGTTATAAAAAATTGTGTAATAAAGGATCAGCAGAAACATGCAAGCCTCTGAGGTCAATACTTGAAGAACAGAAACTTGTGAAAATAATTAGACTGGAAAGCGAGATAGCTTGGAACAGAACTGAAAGAGCAGTAGGTTTTGTCACTAAATCTGTTGCATCAAATTCTACCAGTAAGCCTGAATATGCTTTTTCACGTAAATTGCATCTCATGATAGACATGCTATAACCAAATGTAAAATATATTAAATTAAATGTGATACTATTTGCTATACATTTTGAACACGTTGATTTAGGGGATCTACTTTAGTTCAGTGAACAATCAGATGGTCGAAAACTGCTAGGTCGAACACTAAGTGTCAAACTGGCAAAATAGCGAACGGCTGGAACAGTGAATTTTTGCCCAGAGAAAAAAATTGCTGGGCCATCCGTCTGGGTTGTGCCATTTCCTCTACTGTAGCGTGGCCTAGGGGGTGCGAGGGGTGAAGCCCCCCACTTTATTTAGTGTTTTCCCTGGAAAACAAAATCACTGTCCCTGTTGTTTGCTGTTTTGAGTATTCGAGATTTAGGGGTCGATATAACAACGTTCGATCATCTGATCATTTGTTGTTATAATATAGTCCTGATTTAGGCCGCATGAATTACTTCTTGGACGAATATTGGAAAATCATGCATGATAAGCCATATTCATGTTCATCCCATCCTATTTACCTTTTAAAATTTAAGAAATGTTACTTCTGAATTTAAACTGAAGGAAAGTGATCTGAATATACACACATTTCAACAGCATTCATCAAAGGACAGTCTGCAATAGAAAAAAACACTCTTGCCTTTAATGTTAGATTCAAAGCAGAAATTATTCTGCACTCACATATATTACATTGCAAGTGTAATGTAACTAAATTGCTTTGCATATACTACTCTGTTCCAGGTCAGAAAATAGAAAAGTAATGAAACAAAAAATAGAAATGCCTACTTTCATTTGATATATATTTTTTGTCTGCTCAAAGAATATTTTCCCACTGTCGTCATTAGGTAGTGACAGCAGCAGCCAGGAATAAAGGATGGCAAATAAGTTGTTTTTGCTATCAAGCATGAAATTCAAAAATGGTAACAAAAGGGGAAGCACACTGCAGACTTTCAAAAACAA
The DNA here is from genome assembly GCF_019279795.1 of Protopterus annectens. NCBI lineage: Eukaryota > Metazoa > Chordata > Ceratodontiformes > Protopteridae > Protopterus > Protopterus annectens. The sequence continues at coordinate 1,188,385,686 of NC_056725.1, read as the reverse complement.
AGTGAGATGTAAAACAAAAATGTCAGCCCTTTTATATTCAGTTTTCAATTATGTTTCAATTACGTTTGTCTGAATATTGAGTTTAAGTATGTTGTGAAGACAATTTAAAAAGCAAGTGAAAATAAAAAGGCATAGACCTTAAATATGTAGACAAATACAAATAGAAGCACAACAGTTACAGATGGTGAGTGAAGAGATAGTATTCTTCATTTGTCTGTTAACAGAATGGATGTCTAATATATTAGATATATCAGTATATTAATATAATATATATTACGTAATAAAGTAATGTATTAATTGATAACATACAATCTAATCTCCCCTTTATGTCCATTAAATCATCTTCCACCTTTTCTCCTCCCATTTTCTTTATCTACTTGTCTCAAAATGTCTTGAATGCCTCCATGGATTCCCTAACTTCCTTAAAGTCAATACATTCCATGGGTCCATAGATGGCTCTGTGAAGAAGTATTTCATGGATCCAAGCAGAAGTTTCTCCCTATAGTCTTGTTGCCAGCACCCCTTCTCTTTCCCATTTAGGGTGACTACTTTACAGCTCCTGTACATGACGTCTATATTAGAACATTGAATATTTAACAGTTCAAATCACTAAAGGTCGACCTTTAGTGATCGAACTGTTAAGACATTGAAAGTGCAGAAAAAAAATAAAAATAAAAAAATAACTAAATGGTGTAGGCTGGGGGCAAGCCCCCCTGCACCCCCCACACCTCCACTACTTAAATCTACCAACTCCGAGACCACACTACATTGAAGTAAATGGAAATCTCCCCTTACGGAGATTTCTGTTTACTTGTTCGATGTTCTGCAGTTTAGCTATTCTCATGTTGACAATATCAGATTCAACATTGTCGGCTTACGAGAATGTAATATAGACCCCTGTACATGACCTAGTATACCTCTGCCATACCCTCTCTCCATCTCTTCTGGTGGCTTTTTTTTCTGGAATCTTTCCAGCAACCCGATGCCTCTCTCTTTTTATTTTCTCCACAATTACTTGCTGTACGTGAGAGATGACTTGACCAATGTCTGGTAAATTAGAATCCATATATATTCACATCAGTGCAAAATTACTTATGAGTAAAGTGGGAAAATAATCACATAATAAAACAGGAGGGTTGTTATAGAATGATACATTATAATGGATGAAGGCCTTCTAATAACACTGAACCGCCTAAAATATAATGCATTGTGCCAGTACTGCTTTAAAGGAAAGCTGAAAAGTGTAAACACGTACACTTAAAATTAAAATTCTGATTCACCAGTGTACACGAGGACAGGAATCAGGTGGTTTGAAAATGGCAAGCTAACTGGCACAGCAGAATCTGTACTTGCTTTGTACAGGTGATCCAAATGACCATTTAGGCCCTGTTTTTCTATACAGAGGAACAGTTTCAGTGCAAAGGCTTTTATGTGTTTTCAGCATGCTCCAGGGCATACTAGACTGATACCACACAATGTCAGTCACTAGGGCTCAGGTATCATGGTGCAAAGAAAAACCAAGATACCTCCAAAAGTACTGGGTTGGAAGAAAGCTCAGCGATCTGGGTGGAAATGCTGTTTCAATAGTTTTGCTGCTGGCGTACTTTAAAGAAGACAAATTCCAAGGTCCATAAACGCTGAGATGTTGTTTATTGATACAAGTTAAAATACATAAAAACGTTGACCTAGGTTTCGTCCGTGTCTCCGAACTTCTTCAGAACAATTAATATTGTACAAGGACCTCTTAAATATCTTGCTAAACTTTACAATTGATTACTCAATTGTTCAATTAACTTCCCGCCAAAATATATTCAACCGACAATGTCTAGTGCACATAACACCAAACATATGTAATGTAAATTTATTATCTGAATAAAACTAGAACAGTATGCATTAAAAACTGACAACTACCCCTGCCTAGTTGAAACAATATAAGTAATTAGTTGTAAATCAGTGATATATAAAATGTAAATGATTAAGCTAAATGGTAATGAAAAAACTACGTGAAAATAATAATATTGGTAATAAACCCATAAATATATAAATAAATGAATAATAATATTCACAAAAATAATATAATTTTAACTTGAACTAAATTGTAACTAATTACCATTCCAATGTGTTGCATACCCTTGCCTATGAAATAAATAAATAAATATTTCAGTTTGTTGAAACCTTGTGTCCATTGATACCATACATTTCTATATTAGACCCATATAATTAGTTAAAAATGCATTAAAAGAGTAATAAAAATGATGGTGAACAATGATGGGTTTAAATAGCAATAAACATACATAATTGGAATAATACATGATAAACAAAACAATCAATGTAAATGTAAATCATTCTATAAATATAATGTAGAAACACATATGGTGCGCATTTCCCCAGATATATGTACACACTAAGGATAAGACCAAAATCAGTGACCCTTAATGTTATTTAGCCATAAAATAGGCTTTATACTGATATATTCATTAAGTCCAGGGAACTGGTGAGCATTAAGGTATATTTGCATCCTTAATTCTAAGATATCCAAATTAAATTTTGTTACTTTGCCCTGTGCGTCCAAACTCAGATGTGTTACACCAAAAAACTTGAAAGAATGGTCTACATATTGATTTATGTGTCTAGCTAAGGCGTTAGTCATTTTGTGATTTTTAATATCCAATAAATGTTCTTTAACTCTGTCTCTTAAATGCCTGCTCGTCTTGCCAACATAAAAACCTTCACATTGTTGGCAGACGGCAATATATACGATATTAGTAGTGTAACAGTTGATATGTTGGCTTATCTTTAAATTGTGATTGTTAACTGTCACAACTGTGTCTACATTAATCATATATCTACATGTTGAACACCTACCACATTTAAAATTGCCCTTAGGTTTGTGGGAGGCATTCTTGGAATTAACATTCAAATTTTCAAAAAGTTCCTTAAATGATATATCCTTTCTGTACACATATGTTACACGCCCTTTAAACATTTCCCCTATTGTTTTATCTGTACTAATAAAATTCCAATTTTTGTTCACTATGTTTTTAATTTTGATTGCTATGTCATTATAAGTGGTGATGTATAAAGGAATATTGTTGCAAACAAATTTTCTAATGTCTACATAGTCACTCACAACACCGTCAATGGATGTCACTTCACTATGATAAAGTAAGGCTTTATAAAATCCTGTATGTCTTTTATCTAATACCTCTCTGGCAATGTTATTGCAAAGATCCTTGGGATAACCTCTATTCAAAAATAGTGTAATAATAAAATTGACTTCCCGTTCAAAATCCACCTCCTCACTAACCATTCTGGCTGCCCTCACCATCTGACCCTTAACCACTGCCTTCTTTTGATGGTGAGGGTGCCAACTGTCATAATGTAAATATGAATTTGAGAAGGTGGACTTCCTGTGTATATTCGATACCAGCTTATTTCTACTTCTATCGTAAGTCAAACTGATGTCCAAATAACTGATGCTGTCCTGACTAATAACATGTGTAAAATTTAGGAACCATACACTACTATTCTTTAAAGTACGCCAGCAGCAAAACTATTGAAACAGCATTTCCACCCAGATCGCTGAGCTTTCTTCCAACCCAGTACTTTTGGAGGTATCATGGTGCAAAGACTTGGCTTAGGGAATAGATTCACATGACTAATAATAAGCTTCACTACTTTAACTATTTAAGAGTAATATCTAGGTTAAGGCTGCTGCGGGATCATTCCCTGGTAGAGACTCAAATATCTAGTAAGGCTAAATGAATACTACAGTTCAAGGGGACATTGAAAACAGCAGCAGAAGTGGAACAGTGGCAACCCTGATATCACTACGTGCTGATGTCCTGGGAGCATATCAGAAAAGTCTGTGACACTGCAGCTGAATGACCCCTAACCGGGAAAAGCCGAAAGACAAACAACATGACAATAACAGACTGATTGTCTATCATCTGTAAGGGAATTAGATGGAAACTTCAGTCTAGGAGGAGCCTAGATGGCCACTGTTTGATGGGAAACAAGAAATGTGAGGCATTCTGTGACATGAGAGATGGCTAACAAAAGATAAACACATGAGCAGCTATTTCCCATTTTAATCCTTTATAATGTTAGAGCATAAATTTAATTTGTGATCTCAAGAATTATGTCAACAGTTGGAAGATTTCAGCTGTACCTATTTTATTTATTTATTTATGTATGTATGCATGTAAGCAGTACTAATCACAGTCAGAAATAGATAGTTTTCTTTATATACTTTAACATCTTGTCTGACAACTTTGTTATTAATATTATAAATGACAAGAAACTATCTTAACTTGCAACATTTTCTGTATATACTGTTGATAATCAATATCTTGTTATTGTATTAAAGCCAACAACCTGTAATGTTGTTTACTATTGCTGCAACTTTGTATCTCTATCATGTACATGATGTGGAGCTTTTCTCCCCGGGCATCCGCTGAAAAAGGACCTGCGTCCAGTTGGAATTTCCCGGTAAACAAATGTAAATAAATAAATAAAATAAAATGTATGTTTCTTATTTTTCCAATATACAAAACTTCCATCTTTAATTACTGTTGCAAGAAGCATTATACAATTATGTTGCCAAACAGCTGCATTTTATCTTTTCTTTCACATAATGATGTCTTTTTAAATTAAATAAAAATTAAACCCTTCTTCTTCATATAGTCCCTAAATAACACTCCCATTCAGGTAGAATCCAGCACTAATCTCTTAGGCATAACCATAGACGATCATTTTAAATTTGACTTGCATGTTAATAACTGTATCAAAAAGACTCATTCAAAACTAGGACTCCTTTACCGTAACAAGAAATTTCTTACCTCTGAAGCCAGGATTACTCTCTCTCTCTCTTACCTACCTTCTACCCAGTCTAATGTACAACTCTCAAATTCTCACAAATCTTAACTCAACACTCCTGACCAAACGCAAATCTACCTACAACAAGGTAGCTAGATTTGCTGCCAACAAACCTACAAATCCCATCACTGTCTCTCTCTAAAACACCTAAACTGGCTTGAATTACCCCACCAGCTTCTTCTCTCTCAGCTTCAGATAATCCATTCTATCCTATACCAGCCTCCTTACTGCCTGGCACTATCCCCTTTCATCTCCCATTATTCTCACTCCAGACCTCTCTGAAGCTCTAACTAAGACCTACTACAAATCTACAAACCCAAGTCTAAATTTGGACATAACACGTACAGCAATTACCCCACCATTGCCTGGAATAGGCTCCCTCTAGAAATCAGGACCCTTACACATCCTAAAATTTAAGAAAGCCACCAAAGAGCATTTTAAAAGTCACTGGTCCTGTCACTGCACACTCCCTCCGTAAACATCCCTGACTTCCCATACCTTAATCTACTTTCTGCCCTTAACATATGCTTCTCACTATCTCTCTCTAATTTTTCTTGACTACTCTGTCTACTGTATTCTCAAACCTATTAAGCAAATTGCTTAAGAGAAACATTCTATTGTAATTGTCTTGCCTTCATGCAACTACATTATGATAAAACTGTTTTTTGTAACCACTTATACCAAAAATTATATTCATCTTAATGACGTATTATTTCTTTTTATACATCTTGAAAGAGCTTTGTTATACTTCTGATTATTGACACTGTATAACATTGTATTGTTACTTAATGCCTTGTAATAATCCTGTAACATTGCTGTTTAATGCTAATTTATAATGAAAATTGAATAATATGTTGGAGCTTTTCTCCTGGGGCCTCCTCTGAAAAAGGGCTCTTCAGTTCATTTGGACAAACCTGGTCAACAAATGTAAAGTAAATAAATAAATAATCACTGTGTTTTACTTGTATTCTGCTTTTAAGTGCATACTAAAACTTGAAAAAAGACCACAGCTCTGTCTCTTGTGAGTAAGACAGAATTTTTCCCACCCTCCCTCCTACCCAGTTACTGTTGTGTTCTTAAACACCACTATCTTTCTAGTTGCCTGCCCCTTATGTTAATTTCACCATATATCTCATTTCCTCTCTGCTTTTACTGGCTGGTGTGAGTAAGCACAAAATTATCATTTTGTGAAATCACTCCCCTTCAAATATTTAAATTTATTGGCTAGCCTACTATATTCCATAGTACCAGAATACAAAAGTGACCACCCCCTTTCAATCTATCTTGCTGTTTTAAAAATAGTGACTCTCCACTAAAACTTAACTTTTTAGACAGGTAAAACTTAAATTACCTACTTTCACATCTAACCCCTCTAGTGCACACTGCAGTGTTTAGGATAAACCATTTTTTCATCTTACCTTTAAGCATCTATTGCAAGGCCACCAGTTACTGGAGAGCTCACATTCTGCCTCTCAGTAGCCATCTGGGAATAGTGCTTCTGTTTTCTCCTGGTGAGAGAAGGAGTGCAGTTACATTATTTCCTGGAGACTGCTTTATAGGTGACAGCTTGAAATCTGTGCTTATATTCTGATCCTGGTGAGAGAAGGAGCAGCGTTCACTGATTCCTGACTCTTTCTGGTTGGAGAGTGAGTGTCTGTGGTTAATGTACCTAATTGGTCTGGTTTCTATTCAAGGCATCTACCAGAAAAAGACTACAAGCCTGCAGACCCTTGCATAATCTGAGACAAGACAGTCGATCACCAGATAGGCCATGGCCTGCTTCTCTTCTTGGGATTGGTGCTAACATTTTGCTTTTGGTGAGAGAAGAAGCAAAGGAGTATTGTATCCCAATAGAGAGAAGCTGTAAACTGTTTTATGTGGTGATATTTATTCCTGAGTTTATTTTAGTTTAGGAGACCAGTTATGTATAGTGTGAAAATTACGACTTTTGTTTTTTTTATTAAAAGTGGTGTATTGTCAGACTATTCTGTCTTTTTGTCTGTGTGTGTGTGTGTGTGTGTGTGTGTGTGTGTGTGTGTGTGTGTGTGTGTGTGTGTGTGTGTGTGTGTGTGTGTGTGTGTGTGTGTGTGTAGCATTACTTCAGTTATTCGGGTTCTAACTTGTCATGTGATTTATCATAAAGTGCAGTACTACATTCTGGACAGAACTACACCATAATAATGAGGGCTTAGAAGTGTTTTTGAAGGACTAAGTTCCCACTCCACCTCCACTTGTGGAAGCATTCACCTTCACCATATCACTTACTTAATTATACTAACTCTGATGTCACTCAGTCTTGTGGAGGATGAACAAATCAAGTATTTCTTCTTCTGCAAAGTTGCATTCCATACCGCTCAACTGTACAGATTTTTGCAGAATGTCCAGATTTTTGCCTCATATTTTTGGTCTTTTTCTCATAATCATGTTTTTTTTCTGGCAAATCATTGGTTAATCATTGAGGGTCGAAGTAAAAAAATAATGACACACATTTGAGCTTCAGATGTCATACCCTTCAGAAAATGTGTGCTAGTGCAAAACCTGTTATTCTATCAACTTTCTAAGTTTGTAAGAGCAAGATTTAAAAATGTCCCTATTTTTGGACTTTTGTCTCCCCATTATTCATGGCTTTGTCTGGATTTCTTGCTCTAAGATGTTGAGAGCTATGTTTACCTCAGTATTTTTATGATTAAGTGGGGGTCTGGGGACAAAGTGTGTGTGTGTGTGTGTGTGTGTGTGTGTGTGTGTGTGTGTGTGTGTGTGTGTGTGTGTGTGTGAGGGGTAACTGAATAGAATGAGATATGATTTCATTGTTTCCTTCTGAAAGATGTCTGAATTTCCTCTTTAAAAATATGTGAATGTATTTATTCTCTCTGACCAAGAGTACTGTTCCTTAAATTAAAGAATAACTGCTAGGTTTCTACTCTTTATTACCCTTTAATGGGTTACATCTATTGCTTTTCTTTGCTTAGCTGTTCAGGGAAGCGCATGTGGTATAAATGCCTAGCTATGAGCTAAAAAAGGTATAGGCATTTAAACAACAAAAGCAGCAACACCAGGAATCCAAGAATGTGTAGCATGAAAGGAGTAAGTACAGTCTGTAGTAGCAGAGCAGGAAGCAGGTAAGTGAGGCAACAATCCATCTCATGTGATTTTTGGGATGGTAGAAAATGTTGGATCAGCACAACAATGAGAAAGTTTCAGCAGTAGAGAAAGGAGGTAAAATGGTAGTGGATACACTAGTCAGCTGGGAAATGGCAGACTGGGACTGCTGAAAATAAAGAAATAGCAGCCCAGTAGGGAGGATTGGGTGAGAAAGGGTGAAAAGGAAGCAGAGGACAGTAGGATATGGGTTGAAGTTGCCAATGGAATACAACAGAGCATGGTGGAGGAAGAAAGTGGAAGATTGGTTAAAAATGGAGGATAAGGAAGTCAAAGCCAAGGTTGAGACAGATGCAGACCATAATGTAAAGTGCCAAATAGGAGGAAGAGTGTACAAGAGATGGCCATGCGGAAGCCAGGACTCTAAGGACAGCAGAAGAGCTGTAGGCAATAAGAACCTTTAACACAGATGGAAGGAGCAGATGGCAAACTTCACAAACTGAGATATTTTCAGTGGTAGCACAGATTAGCTGGACATAATATCCAAGATGAAACAAATCTGATTCCACTTTGCTGTAGAGTCTTCCTGGATCTGAATAGAAAATCATTTTTTCACTTTAGTTGTTATTGTGATAATCATCACAAGCAACACTGTCCTGAACCTGTTCAATTTATACTGCCAAAAATACTCACATCAAATGATTTCATTAAACTTCACAATTGCAAGTGAATCTCATGAATTCTTGCCACTTCCATTAATTTCCTTTGCTAATGTGGAACTATCAGTTAAGGAACTGACCGTCAAATCTTGCATTCAACTAATCTTTCTTTAAATCAAAATTATCACTGCAGTTATTCATTCATAGCATTCTGTCATGATTACCATATGTAATTACGTCTTCAAGCATTTCCATCTTCAGTCAGTCTCATTACACTGTTGAAGCTCTTTAAGCTACTTTTCATTGACAGGCAACTGTGAAATTATCCAGTTTACCTACAGTGCCTCACCAAGCATATCCTCCTGAACTTGTGGTAAATATAAATTATTCAACATGTCTACTCATCCATCTATTTTCCTAGCATGTACTCAGAACTAAGTTATGTTTTGGATAATTGTTGAATTGCTGTCTGGATCGTCAGTGGAACCTTGTGCAGAGACTTTTTGAGCTGTCTCTTTAATGATGTATGCTCACATTTCACTTTCTTTCTGTAGGTATACTCATGGAACTTTTCACAAGCATGCTCTATGCCTAGCAACTCTTTTTATAGCATTTGTTTTCTTAAGGGATGTCAAGACTTTGAACCAATATGCCGTTGATTTATCTTCTTGCTGAATCACTGAACAAATTATATCCTGCCTTGCTTCTCCTTGTAATGTGACTGGCTTATTTACATCAAAATATTTCAGTGTGTGTGTGTGTGTGTGTGTGTGTGTGTGTGTGTGTGTGTGTGTGTGTGTGTGTATGTGGTGGGGGGTACAGTTTTGACAGTTAACTATTTAAGCAAGTTAGAGCTCATTTATTTATTTGCACTCCCATACTGTTTCATATTTATTCTAGTAATTTCCTTAATTAGCATAATTATTTCTGACAAATTCAATATTTCAAAACATGTTCTATCATGCCAAGAAATTTTGTTTATTGTTTCTTGAACCATTTGTTTTACTGGTCTCTCATCTTCATCATCTGGTTTCTAGACTTCTGCAACTTTGATTTTATTCTTAATTCTCTTTTGCTTCAGATTTTTTATCTCATCTTCAGTAACTCAGTCACTCCCCCGGATTTACTATCCTTCGTGCAGGACTAGCTTAGTCTTGCATGGAAGAGGCCATTTAGGAGCATGACGGCAGTGCCCCATGCATATTAATGAAGGCATGCTGCCTGAGCACTTAATCTTACATGGAGTGTGTAAGAGCACAGGGGACGTGTCTGAAAGCAGAGCTCTCAGAATATACATGCCCCTGCAATGAAGAACAGCAGTGTATGAATAAGAATGAGCGAGACCGCTCATAGGTGTTCGCATACCCCCATCAACATCCCCCCAAGTTTACAAGAGCAATAGTTTAAACATTATCCATAAAGAAGTGTTTTTTTTTTTAATAAAACAAACTAAATTTAACTATAGGTGCATGGGTTTGCCTATCGCTTAGCTAAGGTTAATGCAGCTTAAATGGCACAAGAAGATAAAAAGCAAGATATATGCAAATGAAGCAGTACAGCAATAGTGTAGTCGGCAGAGTATTCACCTTACGATCAGTCATTTCCGGTTCAAGTCCCACTGCAGCACATTCCATTTGCCATGTCAAATCACTTTATGACCAATATTTTTCGTTGCATAACCTACGAAATAACATATATTTGTGAACTGGAGTGCTGCATTAAATGCAGATGTGAGGTGTCAGTGTCATAATGTTGCAATGTCCACAGATAATCACATGTGCCTCATACAGTATATGTACAGAGGAATCAGGGATACAAATGTAAGGTAAAATGTGTAATGAATGATAACTCCATACAGCTTCCAAATCCTCCACCTTCCCAAGAACTATTAGACATTACTGTCTAAATTAGTGCAGTGGTAAGCGGGAGTAAGCACTAGTAAGCAAGTGTAAGCGTAATTAAGAAGTAGTAAGTGGGAGTAAGCATATATAAGCACTAGTAAGCGGGTTGAAGCCTGTTTGTGTAGGGGTAAGCAATGCCTACACAGGTTAAGCAATTGAGTAGCTAAATCAGTATAAGAAATTGTAACTGGAAGTTAGCAGTGCTTACCTCCACACAAACACATGCACAACTGCTTACAACTGCTTAAAAGTCCCTTAATCACTCTGTATCCAACAGCCCTTGTTCTGCCCAGCAACAAAATAAATAGCCTCTGCAAGGCTCAAACCCAAGACCCTGCACACTATAGCGATTTACCACTAAGCCATGTCAGATATACATAACCCTGATGTTTTCACAAACATATCATCCAGCACAGTCATTCAACAGCACAGGAAATGTATTTAGACATGTAGAAGTATGTGTGTCTGTATATATATTTATATCTAAATAGAAATAACATATCTATATATGTAGATATATATATTAGGTTCATAGGTTCATAGATTAGTACTAGGCTAACTGCCCTTGCAAGCCATTTTAAACCTAGCCAGTTATCCCTTGTGAGACTCAAACCATGTACCTTGTGTTTATAAGGCAAACACCTTAACCATTAAGCCACCCTCCCAACCCTATAGATATATATATATATATATATATATATATATATATATATATATATATATATATATATATATATATATATATATAAATACACACACACACACACATATATATATATATATATATAAATATACACATATGCATACATCTATAGATGTATATGTCTACATATATATATATATATATATATATATATATATATATATATATACAGCAATATATATATATATGTAAGCATACATATATATCTATATATGTATATACAGACATATATCTATAGATATATAAGAGAACATAACAAAAACGTATATGTCCACATGCACCGTTAATGGGGGTGAGGGTGCCCAAACAACATATGTCTTGTATGCATAGATATCCCCCCCACAGCCAAAAACGTCTGCCCTGCAATACAATAGCAACTATTGCAAATCCCATAACCAGGACCTGACACAACAGGGGCACAAGATGTTAACAGTACTCCATCCCACCTGTACGATGTCAAGCTGGTATAGGTAACATATCATGCAGTACAGTCTGGCTACCATAGGGAATGTACAATGTGGAAGCAATCGAGAGAGATATGTAACTACACGTACATGCACACAGAGATATGTATAGGAAGATACATATGTAGAAGGTGCACACAATACGGAATACCCACTATGCCTACAGTTGCCACCTTACCAACTGGACACTGTATGTGCCACCCATACAAATGACAACTGTTGCCTGCAACATATACCCACAGAGCGGTCAAAGGATATCACACCACACACAGGTTTGAATAAATGGGAAAGCTTTATTTGTGTACTATTACAGTTGTATATGCCATGTCATATAGCTGTTTAGACTCTGAAATACATATAAACAGACTAATGCAACTGTGAAACAATTATATTAATATAGTAGTCGGGACAGGTTTACATATGTTGCTGTCCAGGCCAAGACCTTCAAGTAGTACAATAGTAAAGACAGACTGGGCCACAGGATAACAATCAATCAACAGTAAGTAAGTAATGCAGATGTATAGTCCTGCAGCCTCTATGTATACTCTGTACACAATCTCTAGGGAGTAAGGACCTCAGTTGACACAATGGGATGTACCTGTTCCATAACAAGGCATAACTGACACCATCACAATCACACTGACAAACAGAACTGTTTGTATGGCAGGAAGCAGTAGGCCTGCATTTACCCAAGGTGCATTGTATGGTAATATATATCCAGGTACCTTAAGGCAGCTTACCCCTGATACCCCCGCGTGTTGTAACAGCCTAGGTTAGTTATGGTGCACCCCCCCCCATAGACTGGCATACAGGGCCATATACCACTGTTACATACACTGGCTTCTGGAGTGCATAAGGGCACACATGTATTGTGTAGATGAAGGCCACACATATATGGACCCAATCCCACAATATGTGTGGGGGCCACAACAGCAGTGGACTGATGGCAGGAATGGCAGCATGACATACAGCCCACTACATAACAACCCCTGACAGCATGTCATATGGATAAAGCCTGGTATGTAGGTGGAGGACAGAGACTGGAACACAGGGCCATATGTGAAATACAGTTGTCATACACTAAGCAAATCACTGGTGTTACAGGATAGGCTGCAACCTACCCTTAGTCAGGCATATGAAGTTAGAAACACAAATGGATGTAGCCATGTACTGATAGCACTCAACACACACTGCCACTGATATATCTGACACAAGATCTGTGTGATGGACAGACAAAACATAACTGGCACACCTCTGGCCATCACGTGGATAGGCCAACAGTTGAGAGCTATGCAGACAGACTTCATTCCATGTTAAACTAGTATGTACACACAAACCCTGTAACACCAGTGGTATACAATGCATACAACATCACTACTCACACTCTGTCTGTATTTCTGGAGACTCATACAAATATGTAGCTGGCCTGAGTGTGCAAGTTCTCTTGTAAGATATATTGCTACCTGCTGTCTGTAACACTGCTGCCAACACACAGGAAGGATGTCCACCATACAGGAAAGGTAAAGGGACCACACCCGCATGATGTAGGGATTTAGAGTAGTGGCTTGCCATGACAGTGGTAATTGGAAGTACTACACAGAGTGCTCCATGCAGGTAGCAAGTAGAGGACACAGATTGGCTCAGAGGCCATCAGCTGATCATGTGCATCACCTATAAAAGATATGAGAGAGAGAGAGAGAGAGAAAACAAACCAAATATAAAACATGACACAGCTCTTTAGCTGACTTCACAGCAGTTTAGCCAGCTGTCATTCAAGAAGACATTATTCCCACAAGGTATATAAACATGTAATAGAATATAGTACCTGGTCCATCATAATGGGATAGATGATGTGGAATGATTTATATTTGCCATTAGGTGTTGTTGTGATTATGTTAAACTGAACAATTGCTATGGACAATAGTGTCTGTTCCTATGTGTAGTAGCTGGTGGTGAAAGTAATGCCATTATGATTGACATGTGGGAGCCATGGCCCACCACTTGTAGGATACTCAGGAGAATCTGTAGTGCAGCATGCCTGAATGCCATAGGTGTGTAATAGGGCTACCTGCAATTGGCCCCTACATATACCCCCCTAATGTCTGGCCATGTCTATATGTGGCACCTGTCTGTTTTGTAGCAAGGCAGAACAGTGCAGCTGTGCAGGAAGGTGTTGAGAGATTGTGGAACTGATGTCTGAATGTATCCCACATATAGGTATGCATATGTGTACATATGTCACATATATAATATTTAAAGATATATATGTATATCCGCATGTATGTCCAGAAATATACATATACCCATGTGTAGGCAAATATATATGCACATATATATATATATATATATATATATATATATATATATATATATATATATATATATGTAGTCACATATATCTACAAACATATAGATAAAGACTGATATGCAAATGTCAACATCTGAACAAACTTACACACAAACAGATATGTATGGTAAGTCATGTCCCCTATATCACTACCACAGTGAAGTGTGCTATGTGTGAGGCAGCAGCACACATAGCAATACAGACAGATATCTACAGCTGGCAGTGCAGTGGATGGGTATGCCACATGTTAGTCCCATCCGAGCACCACAGTGCCCCCACCTGTGAAGTATGCAATGAGAATATGGGGAAGTATGGCAGATACACATGTGGAGGTGGTTAGGATTGGTAGATATAGAGGACAGTCTACAAGGGTGGTATGTGACATGTGGTGGGTAAACACCATGGATGGTGTGTGTGTGGTCTGTGATGTAGAAGCCCCATGGTCCCCAATATGACCACAATGGGAACAAGGCTCCCTCCAACTCTCACTCACAACAGCAGTCCATGTCCTGAAGGTGCCAGGTCTGGTGGCTGAGCAGAGGGAGCATGTTGGTCATGTGAATGTTCACTGGGTGCCTCAGATGGATGTAGCACATCCCTCATGTGTCTGTGGAGTCTGGTATGGAAAAGACTCATATTTGAGCTCAGGGGACAGGGACATGTTGGTATGTGGCCGAGAGGGCTGGGCCAACATCCCCTTGGTGGTTCCACCTGAAGATATGGCTGTAACAGTACACAAGGAGGCCCCAGGTTGGCACACACATATGATGTGGCCAGGTATCCTGGTCAGATGGGTGTGGATTGGTGGATCAGCGGGCCAATGGAACATATACATGTTAATGTGTCACTTTCATAGTACCTATGTAGGTAGTAATAGTACATGTCCAACAGCATGCATAGAAACCCCCCATAACACAGACTGTCAGATGTTCAGCATTCTCAGAGTAGCCATACCACTGGCATATATGTAACCACAGTGGCCCTGACAATGGCATGCAAGTGAATAGTCTGTAACAGGCCCTCAATCTTAGTGTCCACACAGGGGACATGGCTACAACCACATAGCAGAAGGTGTGGTACACTACACAATCTGTCCAAATGGTAGTTAAGCTGTAGCCATACCTAATGAGTTGTGTGTATAGTCTGTTAAAGCTGATATGGGGGGTAACAGAGATGTGTATTATATACCGTGGTAACCTTGCCATATGAGTCACTCATGCCTGTTCCCATCCTCATGTTTTTCAGGCACGATGGCACACAGCTGCCTACCAGAATGAAGTGATAATCAATTACCTGGTACTGCACTACCAGGTCCTGTTTGGCAGGACAGCAGTGGAACAGCAGGAGTGGACTGCACTGTGGAACAATCTCGTCCACAGGGTCAATGATGTCGGCTTGCATAACCGCAGTTATGAGCAGGTCCAGCATCATTGCACCAACCTGCTTCACAATGCCCATCGGCATGCTGCAGTAGTCCAGGGGGATCACCTTGCCACAGGGGGGGGGGGCATGTCATCCATCCCCCCCGATATGTGTGGAGGAGCTCCTGGCCAGCCTCATGGCACCTGCCCATCCTGAATAACATCTAACGCTGGACCCCTTTGTGGAGGTGGGTGTCACCCACACAACAGCTGAGGAGCGTGCAGGTAAGGACACAGGACACATCAGTAGACCACTTTTGCATAAATATATAAATATCCAAAGTGGTACATGTAGATCATGCATATCTGATATGTTATACAAATAATGCGTTGCTGCATTGTAGTGATAATCAGATAGCCAGATGTGGTAGTATTGTGTGTATTTAAAGTAGCTTTATGGTAGTACTGCACCTATCCTGCAGCAGTGCCACAGGTGTGGGCACTGACATTGCATCTCTCACCCACTTATGTAGGTCCCTCTGGGGTAACAGCAAGGCAGCAGCCTGAAGCTGGTGAGCATGTATTAAGTAGATGCATGCCAACACACCAGACTTGTAATGGTGATGTAATATTCCATGCACACATCTAACTCACCTATCCTGAATGCATGCTGTACATGTGAAAGTATTGTTGCTGTGAAATGCATGTTCTCACAGAAGCAGACATGATGGGGTATTAAAAGGGCATGTCACACACCTGCATGACAACTAACATCCTGTCATTCTGGAATGTGTCCACAGGGGGTAACATACTGTTGGTAGATATGGCCTACAGTAATAACATGTTCTGGACAACACCCATATACAGTGCAACACCAGCGTACATACTTGTAGGGCAATGCCAACTGCTGCTGAGATACACTGTGGCATACAGCATTACACTAGTCCACATTATCAGCTGGGTCTAAGCTGCAACATGTGGTGTGCAGTGTATGGGACACTGCAAGCCGACACATATGTGTAGGGCTTACCTGTCATGCATTTGCATAAATGCTGAGGGGGTTCTCAGCATGAAACACCAGTGCACTGCAGCAGGGATCCTAAGGATGGTAGGAATTGCTCTATCTGCATATAGTCATGTCCAGGACCTGTGGCAGCCATAACCCTACCCACACTGCAATAGTGATGACATTGTGTGAAGACCATTTGATGTGCAGATGAGTGGACCTTGCAAACATGCAGAATATGGGGACATGTGTAGGGTAGGTTGAACATACACTGGCAATTGCGGAAGGCCTATGCTGATATACCCCTGCCATGAGCAGTGACTGCTGTAGTGCACACAACAAGAGGTATGATAAACGATCATGATAAGAGTGTGCCCACACATCCTCACATGGTGTGTATGCATCATGGTCAGCAGCCGCACACCTACCACAATCTGCAGACACTGCATGTGAATGTACAGGACATATGTTACATACTGGGTGTGTGTACAGCTAAGATCTGCATTGCCGCGGTCCCATGCCAGATCACGGATGTGTGCGTTAAAGCGATGATGGTGTGTACACCCCCACATAGCCACGGGATGCTGTGATGGTTGTCAGTGCAAGCATTTCTGCAGTGGCCATATATGGTCTGTTGATGCTGACAGCTGTAAATCAGGCATCCGGGATTCACCAATGACAACAGTCCACATATCATTCCAGGTATGTGTTGCTGAAACACATAGGGGCTGTGAGAGGTACAGCTGGCATAAGTGACACGGTACTACACATTCCACAATGGGATGGACATCTGTGAGTTGTTGGGCACAATACATGGCTGGGAGCAGAACAGGTGCACAGCAATAATGTGTACATGGGTGCAGAGGTATCCAGGGGAAGGGGCATCACCTGGTCACAGCACATGCATCATACACATGTATACACCTGCTAGCATGGTGTGTGTATAGTTGAACCGCATGCTGTTCTGTACCATATGCTCTACATGTTGGCAGATAGGTAATTGGAGGACTGTGTGTACGATCATTGTGCATTCTCACCTGCATGTGTGTGTGTGTGTGTGTGTGTGTGTGTGTGTGTGTGTGTGTGTGTCTGTCTGTGTGTGTGTGTGTGTGTGTGTGTGTGTGTGTGTGTGTGTGTGTGTGTGTGTGTGTGCATCCTGGTGGGTATTTAATTTGCCTGCATGGTCACTCTGGCGAAGTGGTGGGAGGTAGATGCATGTATGATACGTGTGTGCATGTGTGTGTTTGTGTGTGTGGCCATGTATGCACGTGTGATTGTGGGGTGTTCATATGGCTGTACCCCCCTTTGTGACCTTGCAGTACATGGACATGGAGTGCCACATTGCACACCAGGAATACCTTTCATGTACTCACAGGACAGCACATAGTATAATATGGCCTGTAGCTTGGATCAGGCATCTCGAGGGAAGGTAGATCCCAGGTACTTAGATAATATTGCTGTCAGTGGAGAGATCACCTACAGCCCATGTATGCAGCTCTACAGATGCATTGGGGAAGGAATAGTCAACACCAGGGAGTGTATCCACATATTACAGCTGACACTTGATGGGCCAATAGAGCAGCATATCCCACATGTACTGAGCATTAGATACACATGACACACCAGTTGGAGGTATTATGGCTACAACATAGTAGCCCACACATATAGGGGCCATGCACATCATTCCGGCCATACAAAGGGTGTATACCAAATGACAACATTGGGGCCATGTTACTCCAGTACACACAGGTCAGGCAGATAATGTAGCAACAGGTCTTGTGTCATGGCCACTTGTGTGGGCATTTAGAGGACTGTGATGTTAATGAGTGGTAGCAATGTGTGTATGTTAACAAGTGTGATGCAGGATGGGGTAACACATGGACATATACGTGGGGCTGTCTGTAAAGGCATGGAGAGGTAGGTATTATGGAGATGTGTGTGTGTGTGTGTGTGTGTGTGTGTGTGTGTGTGTGTGTGTGTAATGTTAAGCAATACTGTACAGGTTGTAAAGTGTGATTATTGTTTTCCCCCACAGGTGGCAAGGTGGGTCAGGGTCCCTCCTGCACCCAATCTGAGGTAGGTGTCCATACAGACACCAATGATGATGATGATGATGGTGAGGCACAGGTGGGGATGTTAGGGGCCGACACTGTGCATACATTTGACATCCCCCTTTTAGCCACCCCACCCCCGCACACAGTTACAGTGCCTATACACACCCAAGCACCAGTGACCATAGCAGAGGGACAGCTGGTGTTCAGTGGAATTGCACAGGAAAGTGTGGTAACCATGCCTACTGTGTCCAGTTGCAGCAGGCATAGTGGGATTTCTGGCAGGCTGCCACATAGGTGGATGTCCCAGAGTGCTCTTGGTAGGGCCACTGGACATCATGCCCCTGGCATAGGCAACATAGCTGCAATCAGCAGACACATTTTCCAGGCTGTAATGGTGGCACAGGCATGTATTGAGCGTTACACCAGACAGGGCCTTAGGATGCATAGGGCTGCACTTGCTACTGTAGGCGACAACCTACATGAAGTGACGGCTGCCATCCGTGTTTCTAATGAGCAAGTGCATAGATGGCATGATGAGCTGATGGCCCTCAGCCTGGTGTGTCCATGCTTTGACATGTGATGGGGATGTGACGACGCCCGCTTGGATGTGGCCCAGCAACACCAATAGTTGGAACTCAGCGTGGGCATGCTAGGACACCAAGGGGCTTCTATAGTGGCAGTTGCAGCCCCAGCAGTGCGAAGAGTGTGCTGTCCACACCACACCACAGCAGGCCACATGCACATGGTCCTGGCCAGTCCCAGGAGGGATGTGGTATCAGTGGACAAATGTCATCAGCAGGTAAGAGTAGCACTTCAACACCAGTACCTGCATGTGCCTGCAGAAACCCTGGTAGGCACAGTCCACATGTCCATGGCTGGAGGCAGTGAACTGCACACCCTGCCAGGTATGGTCTGCAGCTGTCCATGAACACCTGTGTAGGGCAACCACAAGGCAGAACTGTATGCATGCATACCCACACACTATGCAAACACACATAGGGCACCTCATACCTACACACACCACATCACCTCAGCCAGCTCCCCAGAATACACCCCTCACCCACACACATAGTGTCAAATGTATGGCCCACCATCGGCCTCTGGCAGACCAACACCACACCTTGTGCATATGATGATACCTGTACCCCTTCCCTGTCATCCATACCATCGATGCAGGGACAGGCTGATATGGTTCTGATGCAGAGGGTGAGTGTACACCAGTGTACCACAGTCCTGCAGTGTAACATGTTGTAGGGTGTAGAGTGTGAGGCATAATTGGCAGGTGGTGTAGCCATTCAGCAGTGATACCTTCTAGTTGCTAGTAATACTGTTTGGTTGTGGTCTGCAAACTGATATGCAGGGGTGTTGTAGGTGTACATGTGTCAGCATGAGGATGGTCTGCAGTCATAATGCATAACGGGGTATGTCACTGTGCTGACACCATGGCAGTGACATATCTTGGGTACAGTCGGACACATTTCACAGGTTATTATACCGGGTATTGCCTGTGCCACATGGGCAGGTGGCCTGCTGAGCCATGTATACCCTGCAACCTGATGTAGACCCATTCAAATACACGCACACAGTTACTTGCCAACACTGGGACTAGACCCCTACCTAGCTATGTTTTTGTGTGTTTATGTGTTTGGTTTGCTGTCGTGGTAGGTCTATGTGAGACTGGAATTTTAGTGAGTGTGGTTTCCTTCTCCTCCTGACTGGTTATGCCAGTACTGAGTTGAGAGAGCTTAGCCTCCAGTTTAGCTATATAGTTGCATCTCTCACATGTGTTGGAATTTGTTGGGAGGAGGAGAGGGTTGTCTGTGTACATGAGGCAGTTGTAACATTGCCTCAAGATTCCCAGATTCACCAGCTGGACTGGAGAGGAGATTGACAACTGACCTTTGGACATGCTAGAATAGTACTGGGAATTTCTTTATAATTGAAAAAAATGGCCAGTGGGGAGCAAGGTACTCCAGGGGGAGTTTGTGAGGGTGTAGCGCTTTTAATTTTTTAGTGCTGACTTATATAATTGCTTTAGTGAGCAAGTGCCAGGTAACTTAAATGCAAAAATGACAAACAGTAACTTTCTTTCAAGTGAAACAAGGAAATAAGTACAGTAAGCAATGCAGATATCACTAGTCATCCACAGAAGCACTGAAAAGCTGTATTGAACACTTGCCTTTACGTCCTAGATTGTGTAGTCTTTGTCATTAATATGACTGTTACATCACATATGTTGTTTCATCATACTGTACACATAGAAGATACATACGGTGGGAAACATGTGGGAGGGTATACGCAACCGTGACATTTACTCATGACAGGTATATGGTTGTATACATATAGGTGTATAGATGTCTACATGTATATACACAGGTATACACATACATATGTCTGTATACACATCTGTATAGTCCTACATATATATGGCCATGTGCACACCTCTTCGTATGTACACATGTGTACATATCTCTAAATATATGTATTTATACATATGTGTATACATAGGTACACGTATATGTACCTATAGATATGTGTATATAGCTATATATGTATGCACATCCTATATGTACAGATTTCTAGTTATGTATAGATATCTATGACTATATGTCCATACATATCTATACCAGTATACCTGCTACTGTCAATATATCTGTAGATATCCATATGTTTATGTGCATATGTATCACTATCTGTATATGTGTAGACATACATTGCTCTGTATATGTATATATCTGGGTGTGTATATGTATATCTATGTACTTATACATACCCGTCTATATATTAAGATATGTATATGTGTAATCATAGATATATATCTGGATGTGTATATGTACAAATGTCCTCACCATGTGTCCTGAACATGGAGTGTAGACCTACCCCATCCCCTATAGTCCCAACATCGTAGTGCAAGTGGATGTCAGGTATGTATATCAGGTATATTGGTAGACTATTGCTACTGTAATTGTGATTGTCTTCACAGACATGGTGTGTGTGGGAGGTCACATCTGCTTTCCACATGTGTGCCATTGGCTACTACCGGACATCCTAAGGATATCCTGGTAAAGTACAACTGCTAGCACGTAATGCCCCCATGGACTGCAGCACAGATATTGGTCAATATATGATATGTGGACATTCTGAAACACTCCTTACAGTCCGGAGGTATACACAGAAACCTTTAGTGGTAAACATGTGTACCATACATGGCAATATGGATTTAACAGCCATGTAGATGGGTGTAACACATAACGACTGGTATACATATGCCACCATGGGTATGCATTCACACGCCCCTGTCTGGCCTGGCCTGTCACATAATATCACTGGTACAGGGGTGCCATGGCCACATACTACCCATTAGATAGTGACATACATCTGTACAGCATCGCACTGCTCTGTCTGACATATATGACTGTTAAGGGAGACCCGGCACCAGTATATCCAGCAAGTATCTCCACATGACATCTCACTGGATAAGTACACTAAGCTGCTAGACATGTAACAATACACTGTGCAGGCTACAGGCAGACTGGCTCATCACTGGCCAACATCTCCTATGGGGGAAAGCACATGTACCTGCATATATAGCAGGCTCTGCAGGCATGCCACACCACAGGGTATGATACAGCTGTGTGAAGGTGCATAACCACATGCAATGTTAACACAGCCACAGCCACATATAGTAAGCTAGCATAAAAGTACAGTATATGGACCATCTGTTCAACAACATCCTCATATATGCCACTCGCAGACTAACCATACATATACTGGGCAGATACACGGTGTGGTCTGCTGTCTGTCTGTGGTATGGGACATGTATGTGTATGGCTGTACAAACATGTAAACCAATATGGCAAAATACAGTGGAGCAGCATGTAACATCAGATAGGATGAAAACTATAACAATGACATCCACCACTGTCTGTACACAGGCTAAAGAACATGTTCACAATACACACACTGTTGACAGTTGCCATAGTTACACAGACCACAGTACTGTACAAATGACCATGGAATGCCCTGGTAATGTTGGCAAATATTACCCATACTGTACATAACATGTGCAGCAGTCTGATGTCTCCCTGTCTTGCTATCAGATATGATGACACTTATGATGGGGTACAGCACACATGCACCTCATAATGCACAACATATGTACAAAGGTTGACAGAGTTGTGGCTGGAAGCACATACACAGGGCCAATATTGACATGTTGCTGTGTTAACCTCATACATGTGCTGTTGTAACAGGGTTTGTTGCAACATGTGTCCTATGAGAGATATGAAGTCAGTAACTGTCAGAGCTTTCACCATCTACAGACTGCAATCCTCACACTACCTTCTGCAGTTTACAGATTCATGTTCTCTGGGTAACACATAACACCAAGGGCACAACACACTGTCCATTCTGCAGATGACTGCAGATGCGGATTCCTCATAAACACAGTACTGACATGACAGGTATTACAACTTGTAGGACAGCCATATCTACACACACACTGTGAAACCAACATTACTCCACATGCAGTATAGCAGCACTTACAATCTGTAGTCAGGCCAGGCACATCTCCCTCCTGTGTGTTGCCCTGTTTCCACAGTGTAAATTGTTAGAGGTAAATCGCCAATCCATCTGTGCTGCATTTTGCCAAATGACAGTTCTAGTTCCTGCCCACAGTGGATGTAAAGGGCATGCACCAAAATGATGTTCCTAGATATTGGAGTGTGTTACCATGCAGTTAGCTATGGGAATGTTACCACAGCTGTTCCACATGCACTCAGATAGAGTAGGACTGCAATTGGTGCAGAGGTCATCAGCTGATCATGACCATCACTTACAAAACACAAGCTGTTGCCTAGCAAAGCAGGTGTACATCCCACATCCACCAGATGGGGTGTTGGCAGGACAGACAGAGACAAAGTCAGGGAAGGTGTGGGTGAGTAAAATGTAAGCATGTTTGTGTCACACACCTACCAGTGTGGGGTTTCAAACACCTGACATGCATAGCTATCACATGTGTATGCAGTTATTGCATGCGCCACATAGTTTACATGTTGGTTAGCTATCCAGATGTATATGTGCTGGTGAGTGACATCTGTAACACTGTTGCAATACAGTAGGCATAGTACATGAGCCTGTCCACATGAACAGGTGTCAGCGTCAACACAGCCACACTCTGTAAGGGACCCATACACATTACAACACTTGGCTGGGTAACAAATACACTTCCTAACCAGTTACCTTGCCACAATACAGTAATGCATAGGTATGAGTTGGTCCACGGGGGTTATCCTGGGTCTCTATGTTCAAAGGTTATATGATGGTGTCTGACATTACTGAGCATACTTCAGTATGCCACTGGGTGTGGTACTGGGTGTGATTGTGGTCAGAAGCATCATACACCACACACACAGACACAGGGTGCTAGTACCAGCATGCATTGCTTCACCAGGTGTGTTGTGGTTGAGGGTCCCTGACGGCTGTATAAGACTAGGTGAGGGATATACCTTGGCACCAGGCCACATGAGAATGGTCTGCAATATGGCTAAGGGGTGTAGTGTCCGGAATGGACCACACAGGTGGGTATAGTTTACACCAGCCAGTCTCCTGGGTTACTATTGTGCATTGCCAGTGCTGTGGACTGTTTGGCATGTATGTGTTCAATACGCCATGACATGGACGGTGTTTGGGATGTGCACACATCCCATATTCATGTACAGTGGCATGTGGAAGTGTACCTGGTTTGTCTGGTCCATGTTGTGTACACAGAATGTAATCATCAGATGTGACAGTCCCGCCCTCATGTGGCGGGGCCAGATAATGGACAGCTGGTTGACCCTGCACCTACACTGGGAGCATGCTACAGGTATTCCCTGGTGTCAGTGGCATCTGTCCATACATGGCATGTGTGTAAGGCATGGTATGTCCATTGCAGATTACATTTGATGAAACCACAGTTGTTGCAGGCATCCAGTGGGAAATATACTGAAGGTGCACTGTCTGCAGTTAGGTGCCTATCATACTGCTGGACAGTGTGCCATGGTGTCTGTAGGAAACTGCATTCACACCATTGTTACTATCAGTAACTAATATGCAGTGTACTACACACATCTTGGCTGTTGCCTCACCATGTGTGTGTGTATGAGACATGGGTTGAGAGTGTGCTCTGGGTAATACTGGGGTTGCTAACTGTGATTGCCTGGCCTTGTTGTC
The DNA here is from genome assembly GCF_019279795.1 of Protopterus annectens. Lineage (NCBI taxonomy): Eukaryota > Metazoa > Chordata > Ceratodontiformes > Protopteridae > Protopterus > Protopterus annectens. The sequence continues at coordinate 1,188,361,001 of NC_056725.1, read as the reverse complement.
ACATGTATGGGTATGGATATGCACCCCAGCCTCTCAGCTATTTCCCAGCTGCTTTCCCTGTACAATGGACATTGTGATATGTACTAGCGGCACCATATAGGAAAATTACAAAACCCACTACCCATTGGGCCCAGGTGTCACACACGCACACCCTCCTACACACAGGTTATGGGGGTAAATACACACACCCATCATGTCCGGGAGTAGAACCCCTATCTAAATAGTTTATTACACTACAGCACTATGCAGTTACAGTATGTGCCACGGTGATTACTGCAGTACTCCCTCCCCAAAGGTGTATATCACATTTGCTGATATCAGCAGGATTGTCAAAGTAGGGCATTTGACATGTACTGAATGTGACTAGCCTAAAATGCATTGCTCCCTACACAGACAGTGGAACACACACAAAACATCCAGAACTGCCATGGGTGGGTATAGAACCCTACCAGGGTTCTGATTCACACTGCAGCAGTATGCAGTTATGGCATGCACTATGGAGATTACTGGGCTACGTCCTTCCCAGAGGTGTATTACATCAGCTGCCTTGCAAAGGTTGAGCATTTGGATTGGAGGGAATGTTACTAGCCTAAAAAGCATTGCTTTCTACACAGACAGACACACACACTCACAGTTGCCATGCCTGGGGGTAGAACTCCTACCAAACTAATTTATCACACTACAACAGTACACAGTTACATGATGTGCTACGGAGATTACTGGGCTACACCTTCCCAGAGGTGTATTACTAGGTGGATGACATCAACTGCCTTGCAAAGGTTGAGCATTTGGATTGTGGGGAGCGTGGCTGGCCTAAAAAGCATTGTTTTCTACACATACTGACAGCCACACACACAAAGACTCACACACAGTTGTCATGTCTGGGAATAGAACTCCTACCTAGCTAGTTTATCACACTACAGCAGTACACAGTTACAGAACGCACTACAGAAATTACTGGGCTATACTTCCCAGAGGTATATTACTAGGTGGATGACATCAACTGCCTTCTAAAGGTTGAGCATTTGGATTGTGGGGAGAGTGGCTGGCCTAAAAAGCATTGCTCTCTACACAGACTGACAGACACACACGCAAACACACACACACACACTCACACACAGTTGCCATGTCTGGGAATAGAACTCCTACCTAATTAGTTTATCACACTACAGCAGTTACAGGATGCACTCTGGAGATTACTGGGCTACAGCTTCCCAGAGATGTATTACTAGGTGGGTGACATCAGCTGCCTTGTAAAGGTTGAGCATTTGGTTTGTGGGGAGCATTACTGGCCTAAAAAGCATTGCTCTCTACACAGACTGACAGACACACAAACTTGCACACAGTTGCTATGCCTGGGAATAGAGCTCCTACCTATCTAGTTTATCACACTACAGCAGTACACAGTTACAGGACGTGCTACAGAGATTACTGGGCTACAGCTTCCCGGAGATGTATTACTAGGTGGATGACATCAGCTGCCTTGCAAAGGTTGAGCATTTGGATTGTGGGAAGCATGGCTGGCCAAACAAGCATTGCCATCTACACAGACTGACAGACACACACACACACACACACTCAAACACAGTTGCCATGTCTGGGAATAGAACTCCTAACTAGTTTAGTATACTACAGTGGTACGCAGTTACAGGACTTGCTACAAAGATTGCTGGGCTACAGCTTCCCAGAGGTGTATTACTAGGTGGATGACATCAGTTGCCTTGCAAAGGTTGAGCATTTGGATTGTGGGGAGCATGGCTTGCCTAAAAAAACATTGCTATCTACACAGAGTGACAGACACACACATACAAACTCACACACAGTTCCCATGTCTGAGAATAGGACTCCTGCTTAACTAGTTTAGCACACTACAGCAGTACGCAGATACAGGATGAACTATGGTGATTACTGGGCTACATTCTTCACAGAGGTGTATTTCTATGTGGATGACATCAGCAGCCTTGCTGAAGTTGTGCATGGAAATTGTTGGGGTTGTGACTACCCTAACAGGCATTGCTCTCTAAACAGTCAGACAGACATGCACATAAACACACACACACATGCAGTTGGCAAGTCTGTGATTTGTACCCCTACCTAACTAGATCATTACACTACAGCAGTACGCAGCTACGGGACATGCCACGGTGATTACTAGGCCACAACTCTCCTAAAGGTGTATTTCACATTGGATGACCTCAGCAGGCTTGTCATAGTAGGGCTATGGGAAGGGCAGTGTGTGCATGGGCCATTACCCATTCGTCTAGGGGTTGGCATGCCACATGCGGGGACACACAGGGTCATATTTCACAGGTAAGTGTATGCAGTGGCTAGACAACTACTTCCTTGTACAGTCATGTTGCACAGCTGGCATGTGCACCACATAATCTGTACTGCTGACAGATACTGGTGGCTAGTATCTGCAGTGAGTGGCATCTGCATGTTATGTATTTGGGGCCCTTTGGCTGTGTGCTGGGTGGGACAGGCCTGGATGGCTCATTGTCACAGTCACCCTCTTCCACACATCTATGTCCATCTACTTTTGGCTTATTATAGTGTGTTGTCCTTACATAGATGTCTGTATCCCTATCCACTGTGTGTACAAGGCATGAGTGGTGCATACTGACGAATGTCTGCACTAACAACTGCAACTGCCAGATATGTATGGTCCACTGGTGTTTGCAGACATGGCCTTTATGTGTTTAAGTGTGTGAGCATGCCCAGTGTGATCTTTCAGTATGTTGTTGACTTACATTGCCTTCATTTCTCTATGTGTATGAGCATGCCCAGTATGGCCGTCTGTATTGCATGTTCATAGGTTCATAGGTAGGTACTAAGCCATTGGCCCTAGGGCCTATATAAGCCTAGCCAAAAGGTTCCCTAGCTTTTCCTACACAGAGCAGATCCACAGAAGTGATCCCTGGGGTGAATTTCCTATCTCCCATCCAATCATCAAGATTTTTCTTGAAGAGTGCTAATGAGGAGCTTTGTTTGATATAGATAGGTAGTTTGTTCCAGAGTATGGGAAGTCTCTGGAACAGGAATCTATCCCTCCAACATGCTCTGTTTATTGTGGTGAAAAGGTGTAGGACCCTAGAGTGTGTAGCTTGGAGGGATTGGGATTTCTTTAAGTGGAGCATGTCCAAAAGCTCTGGGTTTGACATAGCTTTGTGTGTTAGGCAGAGATCGCCTCTGAATAGGCGATATGTGATGGAGTAAAGCTGCAGGTTTTTGAGATGGTCTGCGTAGGGCATCTGTTTGAGGCCAGTAATCTTCTTTGTGAGGTATTTCTGCAGCCTTTCCAGTTGTTGTAGATGTCTTGTGAGGTACATACCAAAAGAGGCATTGTACTCTATAATGGGTCTAATGAGTGACGAGTAGAGGGGAACAATGACCTCTGTTTTCCTGGATGAGAAACCTTTTGTAAAGAGGTGTGCCATGTAGAAGGATTTCCTGACTACTGTGGCAATGTTATTATCAAAGGAGAGACTACTGTCCACCTGTGTCCCAAGGTCTCTTATTACACTTTTGTTGTTAGTGGTAGTTCATGGGTACAGCATTTATAGTAAAAGGGATGACAATGCACTTTTTGGCATTGAGCTTGAGGCCATGGCTTTGACCCCAGGCATCTGTCTCAGTGAGGCCCTTTTGTAGGATGTCCACGTCTTTTGGAGTTTTGATTATGGCTCCTAGTTTGCAGTCATCTGTGAACTTCATTATCCAAAGACCTTCTGTGTTAGCCTATAATTCAGAGAAGTAGATACCAAACAGGAGAGGACACAAGACTGAACCCTGTGGTAATCCACTTGTTACTGGTCTGAAGTTGGATTTGGAGTCTGCTACTTTCACAGTGTGGGTTCTGTCAGTGAGTCAGTTGGCAACCCATCTTGTGACATAGGGATTTATACCTAGTTTAGTGAGTTTATCTATAATTCCAGAGGGGGGATGGTGTTGAAAGCCATGGCGAGATCTAGATAAGCTGTGTGAATCACCTTAACCTCATCTACGGCTTTGGTGACTGCTTCAAAGAAGTATATCAAGTTTAGGTGATATGATCTGCCTTTTACAAACCTGAACTGGGTGGGGTCCTGAGTTTGGAGATTACCAATGTCATTGTTTATAATTTCCATGATGATACATTCCATAGCCTTGCAGACCAGGCCCATCAGGCTAATGGCGTGGTAGTTTCGGGGGTCCGTGGTGACTCCCGCTTTGTGGAGTGGGATAACTGTTGCTGTGTGCCATTCAGTGGGAACATAGCCTGAGGTGAGGCTATGATTAAACATGGTACTTAGGAGGGGTGCCAATTCGTTCTGTAGTTCATGTAGAATGCAGCCTGGGATGTTGTCAGGTCCCATGGATGCTGTGTTCTTGGCTTTGGAGAGTGTGCTTTTTATCTGTGCAGTCGTGATTACGGAACTCTGCATTCTTCTAGTATAGAGATTTGTCCCTTTAGGGGATGAGGGGGGGTAAAGTTAGCACTGAACCCATCTGCCAGGATGTTGACAATATCAGTTGGTTCTGTATATTTAGTACCATTGTGCTGTAACTCAGAGCAGATCTGAGTGTTGCCATTGAGATTCTTGACATAGCTATAAAATGCTTTGTGGTTGTCTTTAGAGTCAGTGACGATTTTGTTTTCGTAACTAGCTTTGGAGGATTTTATGGGGGATCTCAGCTTTTTACTGAGGCTGACTAGGGAGTTCTGCCAATCATGGGATTTTACTCTGTTTTGCATCAGTTTCATTCTTCTGTTGTAGAGTTTGTTTATGGTAGGGGTCCACCAGATTGGCTTCCTTTTTTTGGAGGATAGCATCTTGGTTCTGTTAGGGATTGCATGATCCATGCACTCGTGTAAGTGCTTATAAAGTGCATTTGTGTAGGATTCAGCAGTCATACCTCTATTGTCTGTCAGCATTGGTGTCATGAAGTTTGCCACTTCTGTCTTAAGAAGCGTGAAGTTGGCTTTGGAGAAATTTTTTTAAGGTGGTTTCCTTAATGGGGGGAGGGGAGGGATGTGGATGTCTAGTGTGATTAGCTTGTGGTCGGATCTGACCAATGAGGAATTGACCTCTGGTGTGGAACACTGGTTGCCCATGTTGGTAATAACCAGGTCTAGGATATTGCTGCCCCTGGTGGGGGTGTGGATAAGTTGATCCAAGGCATTGGAATTTATGAATTCCAGAAAACGTTGAGCACAAGAGTTGGTACGTGAGTTGTTTTCCCAGTTAATGGTGGGGTAATTGAAATCGCCTATTATTAGGCTGTTAGGTTGTACCCTAATATTTTCCAGTGTATCAAGAAATGAGGAGTGGGAATCCTGGGGCATGGTGGGGATCTGTAGCAAGCTACAATTTGGATTGCGGTCTTACCCAGAGTTAGTTGATCTTGGATAATCTTGGATGCAATATGCTGAGCAACTAGCCTGGAGGTGTGGATATCCTTAATGAATATGGACATGCCTCTGCCTTTAGTGTTTCGGTCCAGGTTAGGTGGCCGAAAGGTGTGGTATGAATTATAGCCTGGTAATGCAGGGGTACTCTCTGGAGCCTTAAGCCAGGTCTCTGTCACTGCACAGATGTCAATGTTCTCCATTTTAAGGAGTGCTTCGAGTGAGTGCAATTTGAGGTTAAGACTTCTAGCATTGAGTAGCAATACCCTCAGATTCTGCTTGCTTGCTTGTACCTGTTATGGTGGTGAATTTGTCATTTGAGCCTTGCCTAAAAAAGGCACTGTAGGGGTGGCTAGAGCCTTAGCCAGTATCCGGAATCCCAGGGGTGACAGGTGCAGGCCATCTCTGGCAAAGCATCATGGTTTGTCGATCATGTCATCCCAGGCAGACAGATACTGGATCCTCTTAGAATGACACCAGAAGCTTAGCCAATTGTTGAAGTCAATCATTTTGTCCTTGTACTGTGGTATCAGTCTGGGTGATGGCAGGATGCTACTCAGGGCTAGGGTCATACATGCCTGGGCTACATGATTGGACAGCTCCTCCATGTCCCTTTTCATGTAGTCCAGGGAGGTACGTCTCAGGTCATTCACTCCAACATGGACAATGACAGAGTCATATTTTTACTTGTTGTGGAGTGACCTGAGTGCATGCGTTATGTGTGGGTCAAGTCCAGGTAGTTTGTACTGCAGTGCTGATGTTTGTGTTGTACACCAACAGGTTGCATGCTGTCTCAGCAGGGTATCTATTGATCAGTTGGCATTGACTGTTACTACATTTCTGCATGGGGGGCACACCTGACTATTTATACATTTCTACACAGGATTGGGGAGCAAACCTGACTGTCACTATATGTCTACGTAGGATGGGAGGGCACACCTGACACTTGTACACATTTGCTAGGTCTCATTCAGAGGTCATAGCACAGCCTTTATTTGTATTTGTCTATACCTGTCCTGCTGGCTGTGACTGTTGTTGGGTATGTGACCACCCCGACTGGCATGTGCGAGTCACTTACCTTGTGGGTGTCCCAGTATTGAGGGTGGTGCTGCAGGGCTGCCTATGTCGGATGCACATAGTACACTCCCTACACATGGTTAGTCACAGGTAGTGTAAAGTTTGGCATCCCTTTTACTGTATGTGAGAGTCAGAGACAGGTGTTATTCCTTGGGTTCCTCCCATGTCAGTGTATGTGCTATGCGTTACCTCTTTGCTGAGCCCAGGGCATACTGGGCATGCCTACTTCTGCCTACTGAGGCAGGCTCAGTTTGTTCCTCCTCCGAGTCACTCTGTGCCTGCCTGTGCAGGCCTTGACAATGGTGGGGGCAGTGTGGCCCTGCCACATGCTGTTCCTGCTGCAGCTGTTTCCACAGGATCATATTGTGTAACATGGCACATACAAGGACAATTTGGGTACATGTAGCTGGTGAGTACTGTAAGGCTCCACCGGATGTGTCCAGGCACTGGAACTGTGACATGAGCATCCCAAACACACTCTCTATTATGATTCTAGTTTGTGCATGTGCCTCATTATTGAGTTCTTGTTCGGGTGTGTGTGCATTTTTGATGGGTGTCATCAGCCACGGCTCTAATGCGTATCCAGCATCCCCCACTAGGTGACCGTATGGGATGTCCCCATTGGAAAATCTGTAGTACAGCTGTGTCAGATGCCAGATGTGGGAATAGTGATAGCTTCCAGGGCAGCCAGCACACACATTCAGTATTATGCCCTGAGCATCGCACATGACCTGGTAGTTGATGGAGGGGAAGCTCTTGCTGTTGATGTAGACCCTACCCTGCTCACTGGATAGTGCTTTGATGCATATGTGTGTGCAGTCTATAGCACCCACTACCTCAGGGTATTCTGCTATTTGGTGTTGGGGAAGTAAATGTGCTCACCAACATGTGCTGATATGGCATCCAGGAACTGGTGGAGTACCCTGGATGCTGATGTGTGTGAGATCCCCCTCATATACTCAGTTGGCCTTTGGAAGGTACCTGTACCTTTAGCTAGTATTCGTAGGTCTATACATATCTTTGTATCCACTGGGATGGGTTCCCCTCTGTTTGTGTGAGGCGTGGCCGGCATAGCTCAACAATTTGCTGTAGGAGGTCCCTGTCCATCCTATAGTGCTCCACTATCTCCAGCTCCTGTAGCCCTTGGTAGGTTGCCCTGGGTCTGTACACTCTTCTTTGTCTCCTCACTGTGGGTTGCTCAGCAGCATTCACATCCTCACCACCCTCAGCCTCTTCCACAAGTAGTTGTATGGTAGCTATTACAGCCCCTAACATTTTGCAGTTGTGAGTGTTAAAAGTTCCCCAATTGTTTACACCATTAGTGTAGAGTATGGGAAATACCAGAGGGGTAGGTGTTTGCATAGTTTGTAGTAGTGTTCTGGGCTTGTCTGGTCTTCTGCCTGTGTAATTGGCTGATTCTGATACATTTCACCTGCCAGCTAAGCTAGTTCTCCTTGATTACCTTCCTACTGCTTTTTTCCCTTCCCATTGCCTTCTTGTTTGAGCCCGTGTGCACACCGCACAAACAGAGTGCTCAAATGTGCACACTGCTGCTATTTCCTGGTTTAACTTCTTTTTTCTTCCTGCAAAACCCAGTGCGCGGCACACACACACCCACCTAGACTTTGTAAAGAGTGCTAGGCAGGTTTAGACACACCCCCCCTAGCTTAAGTGTGGTAAGCTAGGAGCAAACCTGAGCCACAGGGCTCCAATCTGCTTACAGTATGCTTGACACACCCCCCATGATGTCACCTATCTCCTAAGCTTGCACCAAGCTATTCCTACTCTTACACTATTGGGACCTGACTCACATGCTGGGACAAATTGGGATTCACTATCCTTCCCTTCATTTGCATAGGACTGCCTGCTAATGCATAGTTACATGTCTCACACTGAGCCAACCCCCTTAGCAACCACTACTCACTGGCCAGGTTGTCTTCTGCCTGTCATTCACTTGCATGGCAGAATACTGATTTTAGTTAAAATGCTTATTTTAGGTTTATTTTATTATTTTCCCCCGATCCCGTTTGCATGCCGCTGCCCTACGCTTAAACAGCTGAGATCAACTAAAAAAATAAACGTTTTTTATTTTTTTATTTTTTGTTTGCAATGCCAGTGGCCTTATATTTTGCCATTGGCATGCTTACTACTTGATATGCAGCCTTTATTTGGAGCAGTCATAGCTCCGTTTTGGATTTTGCAGAAATGTACTTGGTTACTAACCGAGTACATTTCTGCAGATAGCACTAGTCTTGTACAGACTGTTGCAAGCTTCCTGGATTGCAGAATCACCTGATTTGTATGGATTTCACCTGCAAATGGGGTGATTTGCATACCAGGGCTTAGTACATGCAAGATTAGTGCAGGAGCGCTTGTGCACGCCCCTGCAGGCTGTTCCTGGATCGCACAGCAGACATTTTGCCTGCTTGAGCTCCTGCACCGATCTTGCACTCCGTGCAAGCTTTTGAGAATCTGAGGGATGGTTAGTGTCTGTGATGGAGACCTGTACCCAAGCATGTTCTGTTGACTGTGGTAGTGTAGTGGAGTTACCTGTGGCATGTACAGGGTGTTGTCTCCTATATGTGCCACTTCTAATACAGCTGGGCAGACATGTAAGTGTCAATCAAGCATAGGTTGCTTGTACATATCCCAGCTGGATACCTGCCATCTGCACAGCTGTACAGGGACTGACAGTCATCAGCTTGACAATTAGCTATGCAGTATGATGAATGTGTTGACAGATAGGCGTTTGACAACAATATGTATGCCATAACTACATGATGGAAGCCCTCACTAACATGTGCTATACAGACAGTAGTCTACAGTTACATTCCACATGTCGGGTCATTATTCAGTAGGGGATATATACTGTGACACAGCTCACACACCAGGGATACTACAGGGAGGCCTCAGAGTCCAACTGTGCTTGCAGGTGTGCCTCCTGTCAGTACTACATTTAGCACTCTACTCTTGCCTGGGATAGCACTGTCAACAGTAGTACCGCCACGATACACTACATGCCAGTGTGACAGCATGTACCCTGGGCTACTATCCCTGTATGTAACACATTCACATGGATAACAGTGCAGTACAAGCCTCATATACGTCTGTGCCCCAGACATGACACTCACACCCCTTGCTACTGTTATGACAGCACATAGGCGCATGTATTGTACGTGGCATTACATGCCCTTATTACAGATGTTATTACCCTGCTATGTTATCAGACTGGGTGGTGTGAACTGGTTACCAGGGCTAAGCCATGCTTAACGGTTATCAACATTGATCCAATATAACAGCTAAACTGATTTGCGCACTGGTAAGTGAAGCCTACACCTTGTAACTGCCTGTACATTTACTCGTAGCTTAGTAGTGCTTAACATCATGCTAATCTGCGCAAACATGCTTATAGCTACTCAAAACTGCTTTAACTACTCTGCATCTGACAGCCCTTGTTGTGTCCAGCAACAAAATGAACAGCCCTTGCAGGTCTTGAACCCAGAACCCTGTACACTATAGTCATAACACTAAACCACTACGCCATGACCACTGTGAAGGCAACTGTTGTTTTTCCAATATATCTGTCTATACACATATTGATTAGTATTGAACAATTGCCTTTACTTCCACAGTTGTATAGTACTTGTTATTAATATGACTGTTGCATCACATATGTTGTTTTATCATAATGTACACATATCAGATACATATGGTGAGATACATCTGGGAGGGTATACACAAGTGTGAGGTTTGCACATGACAGGAATATGGATATATACCTATAATATGTTGATATATGTCTACATGTACATACACATGTATATTCATACATATGTCTGTATACGGTTCTACCTCACATAAACAAAACACCAAAACACCGACAACGCAATCACCGAAACCACATAACCGACAGTACAAAAAAACGAAATTCCACATGCCCGACAACGAAATAACTGACGGTACACAAACACGAAACCTCATACACTTCACACACCACAATCAACAAACAAAACACATTCCCCGTCCAAAAACCACATACACAACACAAGCACACCAAAATCCCTACAAACCCACACTAAACCTCACATACACAACTACCTACAACCCTAACCCTAAGGTCCGTCACTGCACACTTACCTGACCCGCTCCTAACCCTAACTCACTTATCCGCCCTAACCCAAACACAATCACTACCGCACTTACCTGACCCGCTCCCTAACCCTAACTCACTTATCCCGCCCCTAACCCAAACACAATCACTACCACACACTTACCTGACCCGCTCCCTAACCCTAACTCACTTAACCCACCCCTATCCACACTTACCTTACTCGCACCCTAACGTCCGTCACTACTGCATACTTACACAGCCTTTTCCCATTTTGGCATCCTCGGCGTCGGTGCTTTCATCCGTCGGGTCGGTGTTCTGCTTGTCGATCTTCTAGGTCCCGTCGCGTCAGTCTTCTGCTCTGTCAATCTTCTGGGGCTCGCGATTTCCGTGTCGATGTTCCGGCGTGTCGTTGAAGTGAGGTAGAACCCTGTATACACATCTGTATAGTGCATCAAATATATGGCTATGTGCAGATCTCTTCATATATGCACACACACACACACACACACACACACATATATATATATATATATATATATATATATATATATAGATATATGTATATATAGCTATATATGTATGCACATCCTATGTGTACAGATATGCCTATTTATGTAGATATATATGTAGATATCTATAACTATATGTACATACATATCTATTCTGATATACCTATTACTGTCAATATATATGTAGATATCCATAAGTATATGTGCATATGTATCTCTATCTGTATATTTGCAGACATTTATTGCTATGTATATGTAAATATCTGAGTCATTATATGTGTGGGTATATATATATATATATATATATATATATATATATATATATATATTATATATGTACATATACATATCGATCTGTGTATGTCGATATGTATATATGTATATATCTATATAGATATATGGATAATTATATATACATAATGTTCACCATATGTCCAGAACATGGAGTGGAGTCCTACCTCAGCCCAATAGTCCCAATCTCTTAGTGCAAGAGGATGTCAGGTACGTATTGCAGGTATATATGTAGACTGTTGCTACTGTAATAGGGGTTGACCTAACAGACATGTTGTGTGTGGGAGGTCACATCTGCTTGTAACATGTGCACCATTGGCTACTGACAGACATCCTAAGGACATTATAGCACAGTAATGATCCTGTGGACTACAGCATAGATATGGCCAATAAATGTGGATAGTCTGACACACTCTGATCAGTCCAGAGGTATACACAAAACCCCTAAGTGCAAAACATGTGGACCAAGCCTGACAATGTGGATGTTAACATCCATGTAGATGGGTATATCACGTAAATTCTGGTATACATTTGCCCCCATAGGTTATGAATTCACACACCCCTGTCTGTCCTGACACATAATAACTGCTGGTACAGAGATGACATGGCCACATACTACCCACTAGTTAGTGACATACATCTGTACAGCATCCCACTGCTTTGTCAGACATACATAACTGTTATGGTGGCCTGGTAGCAGTACATCTGGCAAGTATCTGGACATAACATCACACTGTGTAAGTACACTAAGCTGCTAGGCATGTAACAAAGTACTGTGCAGGCTACACTGGCCTACATTTCTTATGGGGGAATACACATGTACCTGCATATATAGCAGACTCTACAGGCATGTCACAGCACAGAGAAACAAACACCTGTGTGAAAGTGCATAACCAGAACCAATGTGAACACAGCCACAGCTACATATGGTAAGCTAGCTTAATATTACAGTATATGGACTATCTGATCAACACCATCCTCACATGTGCCACTCACACACTAACCCTACATATACTGGGCCACTACACAGTGTGGTCCGATGCCTGTCTGTGGTATGGGACATGTGTGTGTTTGGCCCTACAAACATGTAAGCTGATAGGGTAACATACACTGAAGCAGCATGTAACATCAGATAGAACAGGACAAAGACCAATGACATTTACCACAGTCGATACACAGGCCGAGGTAAATCTTCGCAATACACACACTGTCAACAATCACCATAAGTACACAGACCTCAGTACTATACACACAACCACATAATGCCCAGGTTATGTCCTCAAATATAACCCCTACTATACATAACATGTGTAGCAGTCTGATATCTCATTGGCTTGTTATCAGATCCCCGCCTTACTCTCTTTCTCTAACACTATCCTACAAAATAAAAATGCAGGTTATCTCTCCTCAGCTACCTTCTTAGACCTCTCTAAAGCTTTCGACATGGTCCCACACAAACATCTCATCTCTCTTCTCAATAACCTATCCTTCTCTCAACCAGTCATCAACTGGTTCAGAGTTACCTATCTGACCACCAACAAGCAGTTGTTTGGAAAGACAACCTATCCCCCCAACTACCAGTCTCCATAGGAGTTCCACAAGGGTCCATCCTGGGACCTCTACTCTTCTCTATTTTCACCAATAATCTAGCCTCAGCCACAACACATGGCACACTCATACAATACGCAGATGACTCAACCATCATCTGCACAGCCCACTCTCTACCAGAACTGCAAAAAGCCATACAGGAAGCATTTTCTTCTATTGAAACTTGGTTATCCAATGCCCAACTAATACTCAACCAAACAAAATAAAATTACTAATCTTCCAACCCACCAAACTTACCCTAGACAGCTCTCACTTTAACATCACAGCAAAAGACAACACCACCATCCATCCTACAGAACATACCAAATTACTAGGAGTAGAAATAGACAATAAACTGAACTTTGACATTCACATTTCCATGACCATTAAAAAAGTGCACAAAAAACTAGGAGCATTATATAGAAATGAGCAACTACTTACCAAAGTAGCTAAAATTTCAGTAGCAAATTCTCATCTTATCTCTACCCTACTCTACGCCTCTCCAGTATTTATTAACCTTAGACAATGCAATCTAAATAAGCTCGAAACCTGCTACAACAAAATCACCAAATTCACCACAGGGGTTTCCTACCATTGTCACCACTGTCTCTCACTAGCAGAATTGGGCTGGCTAGAACTCCCCCACCTCCTTCAATGGTACCAAATCGCACTCGCCCACAAACAAATAAACCAAACACTAAAAGTCCCATCCCTCCAGAATCTACTCCAACCCTACATAACCATGAGACCACTAAGATTCTGACTCAAAAACCTCCTACATGTTACAAGAGCCATTAACTCTGCTGCAGGAGCATTATTCTCCTGCATTATAGCCAAACTCTGGAACTCCCTCCCATCCTCAATTACCTCTGTAACTTCTTGCACCCACTTTAAATCCTTACTAAAATTGCACTTCAAAACTTGCCAGGTATGCCCTTGAACCCCCCCCCTCTAATACCATCCACTCCCCCCACCCACTACCTCTTTCAGCCCCCTATCAACAACCTACTCTTACCAGCTTGGCTACTCATGTTCCCAGCTACCTATCACATAATACTAACTTCTTGTAGCAACAACTGCTAATGGCTGCTATGTACCTCAAAAACAGATTATATCAATTGTTCACTGATGAATCTCAACTACATTTGTAACCATGTTTAGTATATGTCACCATATTTTAAAATTGTACTATGTTCTACAGCTGTTTTACATCTGTTTTTTCTTGTCTTGTTTCCTTAACTGGACTAATGTCTATATTTAAATGCTATGTTTTTTAACTGTATAATGCAAATATTACTTAATGTGGAGCTTTTCTCCCCAGGCCTCCACTGAAAATAGACCTGTGTCCAGTCAGACTCTCCCAGTCAACAAATGTAAATAAATAAATAAAATAAATAAATGATGTGAATAAATAATGGTGTACAGAACATATGCACCTCTTACTGCATGACATATGTACAACGGCTGACAGAGTTGTGGCTGGAGGCACAAACCCAGGGCCAGTATTGACATGTTGCTGTGATAACCTCACACATTTACTGTTGTAACAGGGTTTGTTGTGACATATGTCCTATGAGGGATATGAAGTCAGTAACTCCCAAGGTTGTCACCATGTACTGACTGCAATCCTCAGACTATGCTTCTGCAGTTTTCAGATAGGTGCTCTGTGAGTAACAAAAGAAACAGAAGGCATCACACACTGCCCAGTCTGCAGATGACCCTACAGATGGGGGTTTCCTCAAAAACACACCATGTTAAACCAACATTACTCTAAATGCAGAATAGCAACACTTACATTCTGTAGTCATGTGAGGCACATCCCCCTCCTGTCTGCTGGCCTGTTTCCACAGTTATGTTGTTAGAGGTAGATCCCCAATCTATCTGTGATGCTGTTTGACAAACACCAGATATTGGTCCTGCTCACAGTGAATGAAAAGGGCCAACACCAACATGATGTTCCTAGATATTGGAGTGTGTTTCCTTGCAATTGGCTATGGGAATGTTACCACAGCTGTTCCACATGTAATCAGCTAGAGGAGGGCTGCGATTTGTGCAGAGGCCATCAGCTTATCATGAGCATCACTTACAAAACGCATGCTGCTGCACATCCACCAGAGAGGGAGTGTGAGAGGCACACAGAGACAAAGCAAGTGAAGGAGGGGGTGGGAGAGTAAAGCCTAAGCATGTTTGTGTGACACACCTACCATTACAGGGTATCAAACCCCTGACTGATTAAGTATTGCTATCATATGTCTATGCAGTTATTACATGCACCACATAGCTTACATTTTGAGGAGCTCTCCAAACATATATGTGATGGTGAATGACATCTACAATAGTGATAGGGTAGCAATACGGTAGGTGTAGTACATGTGTCTGTCCACATGAACAGGTGTCAGTGTCAGCATAGCCACACTCTCTCAGGGACTCATACACATTGACACACTTGGCAGGGTCAGGAATACAGTTCCTAACTAGTTAGTTTGCCACAATACAGTACTGCACAGGTATCCCATGCACCACAGGGGTATTCTGAGGTTATATAGACAAAGGGTATATGAAGGTGTCTGACATCAGACATCATGCTTCAGTATGCCAATGGGGTTGTAGTGAGTGTGAATGTGGTCAAAAGCATCATACACCACACACACAGACACAGGGTGCCAATACTGACATGCATGCGTGCATTGATTCATAGGTGTATAGTGCTTGACTGTACCAGAAGGCTATACAAGGCTAGATGAAGGGTATACCTTGGCATCAGGCCACATGACAATTGTCTGCATTGTGGCTCAGGGGTGTAGAGCCTGGATTGGCCCACACAGGTGGGTATTGTATTCACCATCCAGTCATCTGGGTAACTATTGTGTGTGGCCATTGCTGTGCAATACTTGCCATGTATGTGTTTTTTTTGTCTATGACATGGACACTGTCTGGGATGTGCATATATCCCACATGCATTTACAGTGACATGTGGGACTGTACCTGGAGTGTCTGGCCCATGTTGTGTACACAGATTGCTATCATCAGATGTTCCTATCCTGGCCTCATGTGCCGGGAACAGGTAATGGACAGCAGGTTGACCCTGCACCCACATTGATAGCATGATACAGGTATTCCCTGGTGTCAGTGGCATCTGTCCATACAGGGCATGTGTATAAGGCATGGCATGTCCTTTGTGGGTCACATTTGATGGCACCAAAGGTGTTGCAGGCATCCAGTGGGGAACATAGTGAAGAAGCACTGTCTGCATGTACGTGCATATTGTACTGATGGACAGGGTGTCATGCCCTCTGTAGTCCACTGCAATCACACCATGGTTAATATCTGTGGGCACTATGCAGGGTACTCCCAACATAGCGGTTGTTGTCTAGGCAAGTGTGTTTGTGTATGAGACATGGGTTGAGAGCCTTCTCTGTGTAATACAGGGGTTGCTAACTTTGTTTGCCAGGCCTTGATGTCACATGTAGGGGTATGGATTGCCACCCCAGCCTCTCAGCTATTTCACATCTGTTATCCTTGTGAGGTGGACATTGTGACATATAATAGGGCCACCATATATAAATTATGCAAAATCCACTGCACAATGAGCCCAGTTGTTACACACTCACAGCCACCTCCACACAGGATACGAATGACAAACACAGAGATACACACACTTTCCATATCTGGGATCAGTACTCCTACCTTACTAGTTTATTACACTACAGCATTCCGCAGTTATAGGATGCACCATGGAGATTACTGGACTTCTCTTTCCCATAGGTGTATTTCACTGGGTATGACATCAGCAGGCTTGCCAAAGATGGTCATTGGAGGTTGTAGTGATTGTGAATGGCCTCAAAAGCATTGCACCCTACACAGACAAGGACACACACACAAACATCCACATTTGCTATGTGTAAGAATAGAACCCCTACCAATGCACTGTATCACACTACAGCATTCCACTGTTACAGGACACACCACAGAGATTACTGGGCTACGTCTTTCCCAAAGATGTATTTGACAGTGAATGACATCAGCAGGCTTGCCAAAGTAGGTCATTTGAATTGTAATGAGTGTGACTAGCCTAAAAAGCATTGCTCCCTACACAGACAGGGACACAGACACACACACAGTTGCCATGTTTGGGATTAGACAGAATGTGTGACACATTCAAAGGCTTTAGAAACGTATCCTGGCTGCACGACATAATCATCACTTCTACTGATGATCTGTGGCAAGTTGCCAACTCACGGTGAAGTGCTACTGCCAGAATGTGGAGAAACGTGACAGGATAAAGTAAAGATACAGCCCATTCTGGCCCTGTTACAAAGGTTTGAAATAACCCTTGTCTGGTGCCTTTAATTTCAAATTCCTAGTGCTGTAGGACCTTGTTACCGGCCTCTACCTCCTGAGGTCTTCCCCTGCACAGCGTAAGGCAGAAAGGAACTTCGCCCTTTTCGAGCGACTACTCTACTTTTGCCCACAACCTGTAAAAACAAAACAGGTCATTATCTGGTCATTTTAGTATAGACTTTAAAGTAAAGTATTATTTAAGGGTCCTCAGCACTAGCACAAATCTCCCTAGGCTTACCCAAACAAAAAATCCAAGTTTGTTTGCATATACTCCACTTAAACTACAGAACACACTCTAAAACTAAGGCAAACTGCTATAAAATTGTAAAAACAAGCTCCCAAAGCATAGGCATTGAACCTGGTGTTTGTTTAGATGAGATTACTCACCTGCAAGTTAATTATTCAGGAGTTACATCTTGAAACCTGGGCTCTAGTGGCTTAGTGTAAACCCCCCACCCCCATTCTAGCCCTGTTACAAAGGTTTGAAATAACCCTTGTCTGGTGCCTTTAATTTCAAATTCCTAGTGCTGTAGGACCTTGTTACCGGCCTCTACCTCCTGAGGTATGTATTAAGCTGTTATTCATTGTTCCTAATAGACTGTTAAATGTATTTAAGTTGAATTGTGTGATTTAATAGTAACTGATGTAACTCTTTTTTGCTACATAGCTACATAATGCAGTATTGAATGGCATGAATATTGTAGCTACTTGTTTCTTTAAAGCTAAGTTGTGTCTCTATAGCTAAATGTGTTTGGTAACCAGACTTTAGTATGACAAGCTCTTTGCAGAGCTGTTCATTAGAGTGAAAATTGAGAGCCTTCTGTATATTTTTTGAGAAGCAGGATATTCAACATTCAACATTTTTTGACTCTCAGTCATAAGGCACTGTTGCAGTAAAATGCTAATGTGTTATAATGATTTATGCTATATGTAAAGATATGTGAAGATTTTACTAATATAGTTTAGGGGTTTCCTTGGGTAGTCTAATGTTGTTTAAGCTACACAGCTGCTTCTGACTGCCTCTGAAATCAAGCTCTCTCTCTATCCCTCCCAGGTCTTCCCCTGCACAGCGTAAGGCAGAAAAGAACTTCGCCCTTTTCGAGTGACTACTCTACTTTTGCCCACAACCTGTAAAAACAAAACAGGTCATTATCTGGTCATTTTAGTATAGACTTTAAAGTAAAGTATTATTTAAGGGTCCTCAGCACTAGCACAAATCTCCCTAGGCTTACCCAAACAAAAAATCCAAGCTTGTTTGCATATACTCCACTTAAACTACAGAACACACTCTAAAACTAAGGCAAACTGCTATAAAATTGTAAAAACACGCTCCCAAAGCATAGGCATTGAACCTGGTGTTTGTTTAGATGAGATTATTCACCTGCAAGTTAATTATTCAGGAGTTACATCTTGAAACCTGGGCTCTAGTGGCTTAGTGTAAACCCCGCTCCGCCCTGCCCCCTATTCACACCCGCCCCCAGTACTCGTACTTTTATAACCTCAAACCACTCCCCCTACTGTCCACTAACTTCCTGTACCTCACTACCGCCCTCTAAGATCAAACGGAATATGACACCACCCAGGAAGCTTATCATACTAACTCTTTTTCCCCTCCTACTTGTCCCTTACCTAGCTACCCTATATGAAACCTGGTCTTACATAGGCTTCCACCAACCAGGCTACCAAACCAACCCCTCCCCCATAATTAACAACAGAGGCCATGACTCAACTCCCTACTCACCCACCTTGTTAGAACTCGAACGCTATGTAATTATCAAACCTACCAATATTAGGCCAAATGATAAACATTACTACAAACTTCTACTCAAAGCCCTCAAATTCATTACCACTCTGAATCACAGACTAGCCACAGATGGTGATATCCACCCCAACCCTGGCCCTTCCCTCCACTCAATTGTAATTCCACCCTATCCTCCCTCCACTTCTCAATCTAAACTCTAGACCCTTTAACTCTCTTCTGACCTGTCATCTAAACATCAGAAGTGGAAACAATAAGATTCACAACCTACATGCCCTTTTAGCTACTTGTTCCCCAGACCTACTATGTCTCACAGAAACCTGGCTTAAACCAAGTACGAAAGACACACAGATAATCCCACCAGGGTATGATATACTAAGAGCAGACCGAATAACTCGTAAGGTGGTGGTGTAGCCATACTCTACAAAAATACATTACAAATCTCCCTTGCCTCTCCACAACCCTCCTAACAAACAATGCCGAAATTCTACTTGTAAAACTTCAACCAAACAAACATAAAAGCATAAATATAGCATGTATTTACATCCCCAGGCAACAATAATAACAAAACCTTAGAGGACTTTCTCCACTGGTTAACTCAAACTCACCCCCAGGAATCCATAGTGTTAGGTGACTTCAACATCGATTGGAATTCCTTCTCATCTAGCTCCCCATCTAGCAGCATAAATCTACATGGCTTTTCTCAGCTCATATCCACTCCTACCAGACTAGGTAAACCCCAAAACAAAGACAGCATCCTGGACTGGATCCTTACTAATAAAGATCCTGACCAGTACTCAGCAGGTACTCACCTAGAGGACATGAGTGATCACTTACTCACCTATGTTATCAAATTCAGGAAAATCACCCCCCTTCTTACAACCATAAAAAAAATCAGGAATAATAATAAATTCAACGCCTCCATTTTTCAAACTGAACTTAAAGCCCACAACTGGACAATACTCAAGTCTCTTCCTCTTGAAGAGGCAGTTATCTACTTCAACACCACCTTCCTCAAGATTCTAGATTCCCATGCTCCAATACGGTCCATTAGAACTAAAACCAAAACCGCACCATGGCTCTCTAAGGAAACAAAATCCAAAATCCTATCTAGAAACAAGATGTGGGTCACATGGCGTACCTCTAAAGACCCACACTCCCACCAAACCTTCCGCAACTTAGAAATGAAACTAAAAGAATGATCTTAAATGATAAAAAAAACTTCTTCCTCCACCTCCAACACAAACACCTTAATAATCCACAAAAATTCTGGGCAGGCTTAAACAAGCTCCTGCACCCAGGCCAGGCAACCACCCCCACTCCAACAACTTGCAAACAACAGTGCCCTGTAAACATTGCTAACACATTCAATAGTTTCTTCACAGAAACTATACAATCCCTGGCCACACAATTCAAACAAACAACCAGCCCACTCCACTACCCATGCCAGCAGAATACTACAACTACATCAGATCATCTATTTACCTTCGATCCAGTACCCATATCCTTTATAACATCTCTTCTTAAAAAACTAAAACCCACTAAGCTAGCAGCTGACCTTCTCCCAGCTGAGTTTCTGCAAAAAGCAGCTGAGGCCATTTCCTATCCCGTCTCCATAATCATAAACCGTACCTTGTCAGAAGCCTTCATCCCCTCCATATGGAAAATGTCCCACATTATTCCTCTCCATAAAGGTGGTAGCTCACTAGAGCTAACCAACTACAGACCTATAGCTATACTCTCACCCCTGGCCAAAATTATGGAAAAGTGTGTCCACAAACAACTGATGAAACACCACACCAAAAATAAAATTCTAGCTAACTCCCAACATGGCTTCAGGCCAAATCACAGTACCACATCAGCCCCACTATCCTTTTCTAATGCCATCAATAACTTCAGAAACAATAATAAACTATCATCTGCTCTTTTCTTAGACCTCTCCAAGGCCTTTGATATGGTGAACCACATTCAACTCCTCCATACATTAAAAAAACTATCACTCAGCAATTCCACG
The DNA here is from genome assembly GCF_019279795.1 of Protopterus annectens. NCBI lineage: Eukaryota > Metazoa > Chordata > Ceratodontiformes > Protopteridae > Protopterus > Protopterus annectens. The sequence continues at coordinate 1,188,339,923 of NC_056725.1, read as the reverse complement.
CTGAAATGGTTCCAATCCTACCTGTCCAATAGGCAACAGGCTGTTCTATGGCAGGACAAATTATCTACATGCCTACCTGTTACACTTGGAGTTCCCCAAGGATCTATTCTTGGCCCTCTTCTCTTCACCATCTTTGTTAATGACCTGCCCACAATCACCCCCCGTGCCACATGCATTCAATATGCAGATGATTCGACTATCATCAGCACTGCCTCCAACCTGGCAGACCTCACTGCTTCAACCCAAGACACCTTCAACCTAATAGAAAAATGGTTCTCAAGTCGACAACTAGTTCTCAACCCCAACAAAACAAAACTACTTACTTTCTCACCCACTAACAAGATTCTTCCCCCCACCTTCTCTATTACATCCTCCAATGGAATCACTATATCACCAGAAGCTCACACAAAGCTATTAGGTGTTACCATTGATAACTCCCTTAAATTTGACACCCATTTCAATCTTACCATCAAAACCATCAATAAAAAGCTTGGCTCTCTCTATAAAGTAAAACACTTTCTCACTCCTCACGCTAAAATTACAATTGCCAGCACACACCTACTATCAACTCTTTTATATGCCTCCCTCTTTACAAACCTAAACAAGACAACCCTTAACAAACTTGCTTCTTGTTACAATCACATAGCTAGATTTGCCACAAATTCCACCTTTAGAACGCACCACTGCACTAACTTGAAGCAACTAGGGTGGTTGGAGTTTTCCAGCCAACTCCATTTCAACCAACTCAAAACGGCTCACCAGATACTGTACCACCCAGAGAAAACACCAGCTCTGAAAAACATCATTAACCCCTATATTAACCTGCAATCTTTACGCTCCTCCAATAAGATCTTAGCTCAAACTACCAAAGCCAATAATTCTGCTGGGGATTCTCTATTCTCAAACTTTGTAGGTAAAATGTGGAACTCCCTACCGACCATGCTCACCTCAGAACCCTCACTCCTACAATTCAAAAAAAAGCTTAAACCCCATCTCAATACTCTCTGGCAATGTCCCTGTTCCAAACCTGATTAACCACTATCATTTACCCTTCTCTTACCTCACTATCGTTAACCGCTTTTTAACAAGGTGCCTCGCCTTTGTAACTGACCTATGTTTTTTTTTTATATGCTGCTGGGTTTTTTTTTTTCCCAAGATGTGATGTATCTTTATATTGTATTTAGAACTCAACTATCTTCCTTTTTTTGCATTAACAATGTTCATATGTCTGTTATGTACTTGGAGCTTTTCTCCCCGGGCCTCCGCTGAAAATGGACATGTATCCAGTTGGACTCTCCCGGTTAACAAATGTAAAATAAAATAAATAAATAAATAAATTAGAACACCTACCTAAGTAGTTTATCATATAACATCATTACACAGTTATAGGACATGCCACCAAGATTACTGGGCTACTCTTTTCCCAAAGGTGTATTTCACAGTGAGTGACATGAGCAGCCTTGACAAAGTAGGGCATCTGATTTGTAGTGAGTGTGACTAGTCTAAAAAGCATTGCTCCTTATGCAGACAAAGAAACACACACACATGAACATCCATATTTGCCATGTGGGGGAATAGAACCCCTACCAAAGTACAATATCACACTACAGCATTACACAGTTCCAGGATGCACCACGGAGATTACTGGACTACATCTTTCCCAAAGGTGTATTTCACAGTGAATGGCATCAGCAGGCTTGCCAAAGTAGGGCATTTGAATTGTAGTGAGTGTGACTAGCCTAAAAAGAATTGCCCCCTACACAGAGACACATACAGTTGTTAAGTGTGAGATTAGAACACTTACCTAACTTGTTTATCACACACAGCATTATGCATTTATGCATTTATGCATTTATAGGACAATCCACAGAGATGACTGGGTTACTTTTTTCCCAAAGGTGTATTCCACAATGAATGACATCAGCAGCCTTGGCAAAGGAGGCCATTTGAATTGTAGTGAGTGTGACTAGCCTACTAGACTGTCCCTACATGTCTACATAGGATTTGGGGGGCACACCTCACTGTTTCTGAATTGCTACACAGGATTGGGGGCACACCTGACTGTTACTACATCTCAACATAAGATTGGGGGGGTGCACACCTTACTGTTACTACATGTCTACATAGGATGGGGAGGGCACACCTGACAGTTACTACATTAACATAGAATTTGGGGGGGGGCATACCTGACTGTTTCTACATTGCTACACAGGATTGGGGATGGCACACCTGACACTTGTACACATTTGCTATGACTGTGCTGGTATGTCAGGTACTCAATTTCATTCTGTTTTCTAACCTATCATGCTGACTAGAGGCATATCAGTGTACTACAGGTCTTAGGTTTGATTGACCTACATATTAGTTTCTGACTTTGTCACCATGTGTAATACTGGCTACTGTGGTGACACCAGTATTTGTTACAGATCTCATGCTGCCACTATAGGTGTCTACTATCTGCTGGCATCCCATTCAGCCACCCAATTCCCTTGCATGCTCACATCCATGCATAGATACAGGTAACAACACATACTACTCCATTCGGCAATTGGTAAGGAGAGTGACTTACCTTGTGGGTGTGCCAGCATTGAGGATGGTGCTGGAGGTCTGCCTATGTCAGATGCACATAGTACACTCTCTACACATGGTTGAGCACAGGTAGCGTCATGTTTGGCATCCCTTATACTGGATGTGCAATACAGAGGGAGGTGTCATTCCCTGGGTCCCTCCTGTGTCAGTGTATGTGCTATGTGTTGCCCTTTTGCCAAGGTCAGGGCATACAGGGCATGCCTCCTTCTGCCTACTGGGGCAGGCTCAGGTTGTTCCTCCTCTGGGTCACTCTATGCCTGTGCAGGCCTTGGCAATAGTGGGGGGCTGCATGGCCCTGCACCATGCTGTTCCTGCTGCAGCTGTTTCCACAGGATCATATTGTGTAGCATGGCACATGTGATGACAGTTTGGGTACATGTAGCTGTTGAGTACTTCAAGGCTCCACCAGATGTGTCCAGGCACTGGAACGATGGCTTGAGCATCCCAAACACATGCTCTATTATAATTCCGGTCTGTGCATGTGCCTGGTTATGGAGTTCTTGTTCAGGTGTGTGTGCATTTCTGATGGGTGTCATCAGCCACGGCTCCAGTGAGTAACCAGCATCCCCAAGTAGGTGACCGTAAGGGATGTCCCATTTGGCAAATCTCTGGTACAGCTGTGTCAGATGCCAGATGTGGGAATCATGATAGCTTCCAGGGCAGCCAGCACACACATTCATTATAATGCCCTTGGCATTGCACATGACCTGACAGTTGATGGAGGGGAAGCCCTTGTGGTTGATGTAGACTCTGTTAGTTCTGTCTGTGAGGCATGGCCGACACAGCTCAACAATTTGCTGTAGGAGGTCCCTGTCCACCCTATAGCGCTCCACTATCTCTAGCTCATTTAGCCCCTGGTAGGTTATCCTGGGTCTGTACACTCTTCTCCGTCTCCTCACTGTGGGTTGGTCAACAGCATTCTCATCCTCACCACCCTCACCCAATTGACCTTTGGACGGTACCTGCAGCTAGTATTCATAGGCCTACACATACCTTGGTATCCACTGGGATGGGTTCCCCTCTGTTAGTTCTGTCTGTGAGGCATGGCCGACACAGCTCAACAATTTGCTGTAGGAGGTTCCTGTCTACCCTATAGTGCTCCACTATCTCTAGCTCATTTAGCCCCTGGTAGGTTATCCTGGGTCTGTACATTCTTCTCCGTCTCCTCACTGGGGGTTGGTCAACAGCATTCTCATCCTCACCACCCTCAGCCTCTTCCACATGTTGTTGTATGATAGCTATTGCAGCCCCTATCATTTTGTTTGTTAAAATTCCCCTGCTTGTATACACTGGTGGTGTAGAGTATGTGGGAAAACCAGAGGGAAAGGTGTTTGCATAGTTTATAATAGTGTTCTGGGCTGGGCTGCTGCCTGTGTAATTGGCTGATTCTGATACATTTCACCTGCCAGCTATGCTAGTTCTCCTTAATTACCTTCCTACTACTGAATTCCCTTCCCATTGACTTCCTGTTTAAGCCCAGGGGTGCGCCGCGCAAACACAGTGCTCAAATGTGCACAGAGCTGCTATTTCCTGGTTTATTTATTTAATTTTTCTTTAAAACCCTGTGCGCAGCGCGCACACCCACTTAGGCAATGTAAAGAGTGCTAGGCAGCCTCAGACACACCCCCTTGCTTAGCTCTGCTAAGCTAAGGGCAAACCCGAGCCACAGGGCTCCAATCCACTTACAATATGGCTGACACATCCCCCATGATGTCAGCTAACTCCTTGGCTTGCACCAAGCTATTCCTGCTCTTATACTGTTGGGTGCTGACTAGCATGCAGGGGTGATCTGGGATTCAGTATCATGTACCTCATTTGCATAGGATTGCCTGCTGATGCATAGTTACAGGTCCCACACTGAGCATCCCCCCTTAGCAACCACTATTGACTGACCATATTGTCTTCTGCCTGCCATTGAATATAATGGCAAAATAGTGATTTTGGTTAGAATGCTTATTTTAGGTTTCTTTTTTTATTTTTCACCCAATCCCATTTGCGCGCCACTACCCAAAAACAAAAGTTTTTTTTTTATTATTTTTGCCACTGTTTTCCATGCCAATGGCCTTATATATGGCCATTGGCATGCTTTTTACATAATATCCACCCTTTATTTGGAGCTGCCATGGCTCCGTTTTGTAGTTTGCAGAAATGTACTCTGTTACTGGCTGAGTACATTTCTGCAGATTACACTAGTGCTGTATGGCCAGCTTCCAGCTTCCTGGATTGCAAATTCACCTCATTTGCATGGATCTCACCTTCAAATGGGGTAATTTGCATACAGGGGCTGAGTCCATGCAGGACTAATGCAAGAGCGCTCGTGCACTTCCCTACAGCTTATTCCTGGATCCCAAGGCAGACATATTGCCTGCTGGAGCTACTGTACTAGTCCTGCACACTGTGCAGGGCTTGCTGAATCCGGGGGACTATTTTGTCATTTTTGTTTGTCCCAACATTAGTGTGTCTGAAATAATAATAACATCTTTCATGCCCCTTAATGACTTGCGCAACAGTTCTCTGAAGTGCTTGGAGTACTGATGAAATACCAAATCGATGCCAAAGAAATATGTATCTTTCCTAGATGAAGTATTGTCATTCAGCTTTGAAAGCTCATTGTTACTCTTATGTTGCCAAAGATCACTGATTTGCATCAGGTAAAGAAAAATAGTTTCATTGACATGTCAAATGACTTAATAGACTATAAAATAGGCGTTGGTCTCCCTTCACATTTTCATTAAACTCTTATGGATATACATGTATACATTTTATATGGTTTTACAAGAGTAACTATTCTGTTTACTCATTCTGTATGCCCCATTACTTCTTTAAACATATCCTTGTGCTCCATTCTGTTTAACTCGTTGTTTACCCACAAAAATAAATAAGCAAACACGTAAATAAAAATAATAACTTGAAGTGTGCACTGCTTGTAACAACATAGGATATCTTTGTTATATGATAAATGTCTAGCAAATATGTCAAACCAACAAATAAATATTCATACTCATGAGGCCACTCAATATACAATATGAAACGTCTGGCAAGATGTATGACACAAAACATCAGGAACATCTGCTGTATCAACTATCTCTAATCAGGTGGCCTAGTTTTCTATTAGTTCTATCAGCTCTCACATTAAAAATTGTGACCTAACTAATAGCAAAGGAAAAAGAGGCTGAAAAATGTGGCTAGTGAAACCCCTTTAATCCCAGTTTTAAGTGATCCATCTAATGAGTTATCAGAAAAGCAACTGATGACTCAGATGTTGGAAATGTTGCAAGCCACATCTCTTGAGACAAAAGGAGTTCAAGTGTGGATTCATAAGTATCAGCATGGTACAAGTACTATCACATAGGAGATGAAACATCGGCATGCTTCATTGCTGGACAGGACTGAACAAATTAAGTGGCATAATCAGGCAATACTGAAAATGGAGAATAAAATTAAGTACCCTTATGCCAAAGCAGATGATTTTGAAAAAGGGGAAACATCAGGATTGGAAGGAATCCTTGTAACAGGCGAAGATAAAGATTTACTAACTTCCTTTTAAAACAAATGTCTTCCTACTAGAAATGTGACCACAGAGATATAATGTGAGGTATGTAGAATACACCGAGTCGCAAAGAAAATAAGCAAGGAGCTAAGCTTCCTTGTAAAAACTTCCTTAAGCTACATTCATTTGCAGCAAAGGAATGGATCTTGAATTATACATACATTCTACGTAGGGTACCTATAGATGGATTTATTATTCATGCGTATCAGGACTATTCAGGGTGCTGTATCTTAGAAGATCAGAATATGGAAGTACAAGAAAAGAGTTAAAAGCCAGGGCCTTGATATGGTGGGTAGATTATCTAGTTGAATTGACAGTAGTGTTCATTGGTCAGTATCTCTTCACCTCTCCAGCTGCAGTGTGTGTGTTTCTGGCACATTGTCAGGGCCCTAGCAACCATTGGTCTTTGCCCCACAGTATGACTACAGAAGGACAGAAAAAGAAATGACAGAACAGCAGGGCAAAGAGGTTGTGCAGTAAGAATCAGTGATGGTCTAGAGCACAGTCAAAGTTGCAGAGAGCAACTGATGGAAGAGGACATCAGAGAAGTAAATACATCATCCAAATCAGGAAGGGAAGATGTTCTAGGGACACAAAAAGTAGATTTGTAGAAGCAGAACTCCTCACAGTTACCATTACAACAAAAACAGATGGTAGAAGATAAAGTACAGGGATCCATTAATTCAGCAGTCACTGGATCTAGGTACAGTTTGAGGATTAACACATCTATTGGGGTTAAGAATTATGCTGCTGCTGGTACTTCTGGGGTTGGATTGTTAGAGAACCAAGCTCAGCAGCAGTATGCACATTTACATGAAACAGCTAGTAGCACTGAAATGACCAAAGATAATGCCTCTGTTTTATTTTGTTAAAAAGGCTTTGAAATCAATTAATGGGTACCTCTCTAATTAACAATAACATTCAGATTTGTCTTCACTGGAGGGATCATTTTATAGAAGACTGTTTTAAGTTTGTGACTTTTGGGATTGTGTTTGCAGTACTGTGTCATATCAATTTTATTTTATAATTTTTATAGATGTGATATCTAAGAGGTTTTTTTTTGCCTATAGGCAAAAAGAGCTCTATTGGTGCAAAGCTTGTTAATAGTAATTTTTAACACTTTATTTGCTATATATATATATATATATATATATATATATATATATATATATATATATATATATGTACATCATTTTGGCTTAGCTCTGAATTGTTTCCATGTGGTTATGGAGCCTGTTAGATAATGGGGCTATTCTGGTTGCATACTTAATATGAAGTTGCTGACAAAAAGCATGTTGTTGGTGGATGGCTTTGTACAGTCTTGGGAGCAGAGGGAGTGGAAGAGTCTTTATTAAAGACTGAAGAGGAGAACGTTTGAAATGGGTGTGAATTTTGTTACAGATAGCTTGTAATAAAAGAGAAAGCAGAGTTCATGAAAGTAATACTCATATATGGGCCATCAAATAGGCAAAGAAATGATGGGGTGAAATTGTAGAAAGGAGCATGGTGGAAGGCCCTGAAGTACTGAAGTGTGTGTGTTTACAGGGCATCTTATGGGTGTAGAAGGGTACTGGAATAGAAAACAATTTGTGAAAGTAAGTAGATTGGAAGAGGAACTGAGGGTTTTCTAATGAGCAATAGAGGCCAATGTAAGTCGTCACAATGATTCTAGTAGTTTAAGTGAAATACTGTGGTTATGATTGCACATAGTGGAACTAGAAACTTAAGTGATATAACAGAGTTTAGCTACCTGTCAAGACTTCTGGGGGTGTGGGAGGGCTCTGGTAAGTGGCTTGTGTTAAGGGTTAAAAATGCAGAGTATTTCTATTATACCCTCAGCAAGAGACAAAGAAGGAAATGTAGTTGAAGATGTAGCTGTCACACAAAATATTTTCTGGGATATGTTTGTAAGGTTTTTAAATGTAGAGTGGCAGTATGGAGACAGATTTGTAAGGATCTCATATTTTGTTTGGCAAGTGCCCTAGATGAATTTAGAAGAGAGGGTGGCACTGGACAAGGCTGTGTCTATGGTTGAGTGATGAGAATTCTTAGGATCTTTAAAAGGAGGGAAATCCCCATGAATTGATGGGTCTCCTGTGGAATTTCACTGAATGTTTTAGGATGTTATAGCACCCCATTTGGCTGTGGTTTTTAATAAGGGGGCAGAAGCTGAAAAAAATTACATGATTCTGTTTTGAAGAGCTATTGTAGTGTGTTCCCCAAAGGTAAGAGGTACAGGCAATGGCCAGATAAATATCGAACTGCATTGTTTTTTAATGTGAATGCTAAAATACTTGCTTCAGCCCTGGCTAAATGATTGCAGTTAAATTTGCATACCTTAATCATAGATGATCAGAAAGGTTTTGTGAAGAGGAGTACTTCTGAATGCAGTTGTTGGTTGGCAAGAGGATATGTAGTATAGGTAGAGACAGAACGTTGGGATCATGCAGTTGACATATTCTTTGGCATCAGGAAAGTATTTATTTGCTTGAATAGTCATTCTTATTTCAGGTATTCAAAGGGGAAAGGGTAGAGGTAGGTAGTAAATTCTGCATGTGGATTTCAGCATTTTATGGGATGACATAGCATAAGTAGTGTCTAATGGGCATATAACCCTTGATATCCATATTAGAAAAGAGACTATCTAGGGATGCAACCTGTCCCCAATTTACTTATTTTAGCAATAGAGACATTGGCTCAGCAAATATGCATTTTTATGTCTGCATTTCCTTGCAAATGGAATTTTTTATAATGTTTGAGGATGTGTGTATGGTGATGACAGGTTGAATCTTATTCTTGTAAGAGTAATTTAGATTTTTGAAAGATTCAAGAAGGCTGTATGTTTATAGTGCAACTGGTCTAAAACTATTCAAGTTAGGGTGGGGTGTGCAATTACTCAGTGAAGCAGGATAAAGTTTTAAGAAAAACTAATACAAGATATCTGGGTTTGATGATGACAGAAACAGAACAATCTCTGGTGGAAAGTTATTAGAGAGAGTAACATATTTTGTCGCACAGCTGTTTTCTAAAAATAAAACAAAAGTTTATACTCTGACAATAAGAATTAATTTAAAACAAATTATTTTTCCAAGACGTTTATATGTCAGTCATTATCTTTAAGTTCTGTGGATAAAATATGGTTGTTGGAATTGCAAAATATATGTGACAAATGCATATGGAATGGAGAAGGTTGTAGGATCTTTAAAGGAAGACTGCCCTTGTTGAGGAAGTGAGTGGGATTAGGGAATGCCTGATTTTTGTCTTTACACTTTGGCAGCTGCAGCAGCATTTGTCTTCTTCACTGATTTACTTAATAATGATAGATCCTCTTTTACATTATGGGGGGACACCCAGGCTGATGAAATCTTATTTCACCTTATTAAGGAATTAAAAGGCAAATAACTTCTATACTTGGATTGTTGACAATTGAAAACTGGAATAATCCTGCACTTGGAATTCAGTGTGGATGATTTTGTGGAGAAACTGTTGAGAGAAAGACATAAAGAGGATTGAAGACTTGAGGCATAGTCTAAAAAGATATAATTCAGTTTGAAAACTGGGCAGAATTCAAGGAAAGATATGTTTTGCAGATGGGACTTGGTTGCAATATGAATATTTAAAGTAGGGGGTGAAGTATTGGGTGGTTACAAAGGGATAGAGCGTTTCATGGAAGTAGAAGAGGATGAGATTTGATGGCCCTTCATTTCCAAAGGGAGTGATATGAAGGAAAGGAGTCTCACAATAAACTGCAAAAGATACTTATTAAATGCAAGTATGCTAGGGAGATGGATAAATTAAAGGACAGGTAGGAGGAAACTGAGATTCTGATGTTATCCAGAGTAGACTGAATGAATATCTTTAGAATCTGTGCTAAGTTTAAAATTCTTCTGCTGATTTGGGATCATCACATGTGATGCATATATAGATGGTGTAGGACCCCCCCCACACACTTTATTTTTCTCCAAAGTTGGGTATGGCTGGGACAGAGTACTGGAAATGTGGCAAGAAGGAAGCAGGATGCATAATATGTTTAGAGACTGTAGAGAAATTGGAATGAAGTCATTTAGAAATGGGAACATATCTTTGATAAAATAGTGCCTAGAAAATGGAAATATTGTTTATTTGGTTTAGGTAGTGAAGACATGGGTTGGTCAGCTTCCAAAAAATAGTTAGAAGTCTGATTGCTAAACCATGGATGGAATGCACCTTGGTATAATAGCGACTTTGGGGCTAACAATATTAAGACCTATAAGAGTCAGAAGAAAGCAAATATGAACTCACTTTAGGGTGGCCAAATTTAAAAAGTTCTAAAAGACAGGAATTAGCTTGACTGCAGACACTTAGGGTTGTAGTTATGTCTACTATATTTGTTTGGTTTAGTCCATGTTAATTCTGCTTTGACTATACTTTCTGTTGCTTAATCAGTTTGTTTAGGAGTGGAACACGGAACTCATGAATTTGGTCAACAGAGCAAAATGTTGACAACTGCTTGATTGCCATAGCTGGCTGACAAGTATGTTAAATTGACAATCCCAAGTTGGGGCAATATTACCTTTCCATGGGAATTGTGCAGTATTGGAGTTAGTATGTATAATTAGCAGAGAATGGGAGTATATGGGGGCTTGCCCCCCTGCAAAAAATTATGTTATGTGTTTTTTTTTTTTGTATGAATGCGATCAGTATTTTACTAGCACATGTGCAGTTGACTGTAAGTGTTTGCATTGTAAATCTTTTGTTATCAAAATTCTTGCCATCAGTAAGTAATACCATATATATATATATATCAGTCCCACAGTGCTTTTCTATTCAAAAAAACATATATATGTCCGAAGGATGTCACAACTGATCATTTTATTGAAAGGTGCAATTTTATTGTAGTTTGTGGCAAACTACTATTTAATGTACTGGAATGCTGACATACTGTATTATAAGTCAGTGTGTTTCAGTGTTGTAGCTGTTAGTTTTATGTTGGATTATAATTGCTGGAGCAGAACTGGCTTGATCTTGACCTTGACTGGCTGTCTGTCTGTCTATCTATCTATCTATCTAGCTTTCTATTTTTTTCATTTGCTTAATGGGAAGGAGCACTTGTCCTTAGACAAGAAAAGCTGATAAGAAGCAAGTAAGATACAACATAAAATTAGAGATCATAAAGAACAGGGGCAGTGTTCAGTTTCAGTAGCAGGGCTTCCACATAATAATATCTCTGAAAACATGACAATTACATAGCAGGAAATTATACCCATTGTTAACATTAACTAAGTATATGCATGATATACAATTCTACATTCAGCACTCATTATAAAGTTTAGCAATAATGATTAAGACAGATATGGATAAGATATGGATTTAAGTGGGTCTACCTGAAAACACTGACGCACCAAAACACCGACAACGAGATAACCGACACCACAAAACCGATAGTTCAAAAGCACGAAACTTCACATGCCCGACAAACCACAAACCCGACAATCAAAAAAACAAAACAAATAACTTTTCCGAAAAACACACACACAACACAAGCACACCAAAAACCTTACAAACCTTCACTAAATCTTACATACACAACTATCTATGCACTAACCTTAACCTAAACCCTAACCCTAAGGTCCGTCACTATCGCACACTCACCTAACCCGCGCCCTAACCCTAACTTACTTAACCCTCCCCTAACCCTAAAGTCTGTCACTATTGCACACTTGCCTTAGCATGTCGGTGTTCTCAGCATCGGGCTTTTCAACTGTCGGTCATCTCCGTTGTCGATCTTCCGGTGTCGGTGTTCTCGTCATCTGCATTTTCAGCTTTTGGCGTTATCAGGTAGACCCAGATTTAAGTCTATATAGTAAGGTTAATGTATTGATTTTATTTAGATGGGGAATAGTGAATCCTCAGAAGAGAGGGCTAAGGAAAAGCCATGAAGGTTAGCTGTAGATTCCCTTAAATGAGGGTGTGAGAAGGAAAGATAAGAAGCTATGAATAATAAAATATTGCTAGTAATATACAGTGAAACTTGTGATTAGAAATAAGGTTTGCAATGGTTATAGTTGGCTAAATTAAATAAAAGCAGGAGACATTCATGTGAGAATATGACAATATATATATATATTATACCTCCAAATGGTTAGTATGTAAGTCATTGATTTAGTGAGGTTTGCAAGAGTTGCTGGACTTGTAAAGGGCTAGTTATCTGTCTTAGATGATCTTTGTGGAATTGCTATATTTAAATAAGGTATATGGGTAAGATGCAGTGGAGCTTGCCCTTCAAGGTGAAAAAAAAATTATAATATATTTCTTTGGAGAAACTGCATTTCAAATTTAAAAATGCAGTATGCAGCTTTGATAATTTTGTTTCATTTAAAAGGCAGTTAGTACAAAGAATGTTGAGCTATTTCCCGAAATCTTGCACACACACACAAACACACACACACACACACACACACACACACACACACACACACACACACACACACACACACACACATATATATTTAATAATAATAAAACCAAACTGGATTCCTTACAAAAACGAATAACTGTATTAAAAAAACAACAAACTTCTTTCTTATAAACTAAAAGAAAGACACTCGAAAGTATCAGTTTTGCCTTTGAGTGTCTTAGCATCAGTTTTGCCTTTGAGTGTCTTTCTTTTAATTTATAAGAAAGAAGTTTGTTTTTCTATATATACATATATATATATATATATATATATATATATATATATATATATATATATATATACGTGTGTGTGTGTATGTGTATATATATATATATATATATATATATATATATATATATATATATATTATTTATTTTTATTTTACTTTTGGTGACCGGGATAGTCTAACTGGATATATGTCCATTTTCAGTAGAGTCCCGGGGAGATAAGCTCCGAGAGATTATCATACTACAAACATTCTGGTAACAAGTTGTTATACAGATAAATACTAGAAATTTCAACAGTTCAGAGATTTCCACAGTTTATACAAAATTTTGTTGCAAGCATTAGATAAGATATTTTAGGCTTTATATACAATAGACTATACTAGTAACTAGTAACTAGTTGTTATACAGAATACATACTTCAAATTTCAACAGTTCAAAAAGTATAACAGTTTATACAAATCTTGTTGCAAGCCTTAGGTAAGATATTTTTGACTTTATATACAGAAGACTTGAACTAGGTATGTTAAATTATCTCTATTAAGATAAGATATATCTTTGTCAAGGATAGGCCTTGATAAAGAAAGGTGCAGACAGAGCAGGCATAAGGTCTGTAGTGAGGGTAACAGGGATACAAGCTGATATTAGTCTGGATTTGTACAGGGATATAACCAATGTGTTTTAAGATAGAGTTTGAGATTGTTCTTAAAAAGTATAAAAAAAGACAGCAATGTTAGTTCATGAGGGAGTTGCTTCCAATATCTTCCAACTGCATTAGAGAACAGAGCATCTCCTGACATGTTGCTAGATTTACATGTTGATGCAAGTAGTTTATTAGATGAGCGTAAAGTCTTAAGGTTTTTATATTGAGTAATGATGTTAGAAATATATATATATATATATATATATATATATATATATATATATATATATATATATATATATATGGGTCTATCTGAGTTCATCGACATGTTAAAATGTCGAAAACGAATTAACCGACACGAGAATGTCGAAAGTCACGTCACTGACGCCAGAAGATCGACGAGGCAGAAGACCGACGGAAGAAGACACCGACGCTGAGAAGCTGCGATGGGGAAAGGATATGTAAGTCTGCGGTAGTGACGGACGATAGGGTGCGAGTAAGGTAAGTGTGCGATGCTGGTGTTTAGTAGGGGTAGGGGTGGGATAAGTGAGTTAGGGTTAGGGCGGGTTAGGTGAGTGTGCGAGTAAGGTAAGTGTGCGATGTTGGTGTTTTGTAGGGGTAGGGTGGGATAAGTGAGTTAGGGTTAGGGCGGGTTAGGTGAGTGTGCGAGTAAGGTAAGTGTGCGATGTTGGTGTTTTGTAGGGGTAGGGGTGGGATAAGTGAGTTAGGGTTAGGGGCGGGTTAGGTGAGTGTGCGATAGTGACGGACCTTAGGGTAAGGGTTTGGGTCAGGGTTGTGGATAGTTGTGTATGTATGGGTTAGTGTTTGTTTGTAAGGATTTTGGTGTGCTTGTGTTGTGTGTGTGAGTGTTGGATAGGGGATGTGTGTTGTTTGTTGGTATGTTGTGTCGGGTGTATGCGATGTCGTGTTTGTGAACTGTCGATCTTCTGGCGTCGGTTATATGAGTTTCGCTGTTTTGGTGTCGGTTATTTCGTTTTCGGTATTTTAAAATGTCGATGAACTCAGATAGATCCATATATATATATATATATATACATTACATAGATATAGATATATGGGAGCACCTAAAAAGTCTAAACTGAGCAAAGTTAAAATAAAAAAATGCTGACTTAAAATATTCAGCATAAAATTGTAGACAGCATAACTTGCATGCTCAGAGCAAAATCTCAGGGCATGCAGACAAAAACAATTTTCTCATTAGGACTGTTTAGGGTTTTGATTTTGTATTTATGTGAGCTCACTATAATGCAGGGGTTAAGGAATATGCCCTTTCACTGGTATTGTTCTTGGAACTGGTATTTTTAATTGGGGGGGGGTGAAGAATGTGCAGTATTTACATGAGTGGTGCAGGTAGGCATGAATCCTGTAGAAACCTTGGGCTGGAGTCCAAAGGAGTTGCTCACAGTGTAAGTCTGCCCTGGTTCTGAAAGACCTGCTGTCAGTATAAGTGACCTACTTTGGCATAAGGCCTAGCTATAAACAGACTTACTATGGGGACCAGATTCCAAAGCACCTGAGAGCAAGTCTGTGGGAATTGGGGACATTGTTTTTTTTTTTTTTTTTGCATGCTCTGAGATTTTGAAACTGTGCATGCAAATAATGTTGCCAACCTTTTTGTAGACAATTTTTCAGAAACTTTTTTCAGTTTAGACCTTCGTAAGAAGACCCATATATATATAGATATATATATATATATATATATATATATATATATATATATATATATATATATA